>NC_048581.1:43565113-43737613 GCF_013265735.2 Oncorhynchus mykiss | reverse complement strand
GAAAGAGACAAGAGACAGAGAGGAGTAAAAGAGAGAAAAAGCGAGAAAGAGATGGAAAAAGAGTGAGACAAGAGGAAAAAGCGAGAGAGAGAATGAACAGAGAGAAAGAGACAGGAGAAAGACAGAGAAAGAGGCAGAGAGGAGTAAAAGAGAGAGAAAAAGAGTGAGGAGAAAGAGAAGGAAAGAGAGACAGTTTGAGAGTTTGAGTTTTAAATACTCTTTATTGGGTCTGGGGGCCCACCACACAATAAATACTCATACAAAACCACAGTTACACATCAATTAAAAACACAACTCCAATTCCTCTTCCACAGTAACAAAACACAACAGCCTCTGAATACCCCATATACTCAAAAACAGATCAATATTGTTGACAAGTTTATAATAGGCAAACTCAACCCTTAGTCTCGCTGCCAACATTCCCTCCAGCATTCCCACCACATCCACAGACCCCTGTCCCCGAATGCTGTTCTTTCGGGTCTTCCATATCGCTAATTTTGCTGCCCCTAACACAAAATTAAGCAACACAACTACACCCTTTTGACTGAACCTGTACTTTGGCCCAAATATAGAGTATAGAGTCTCACAACTCAATCGCTGGTTGAAAACTGTTTTCTGCCCCTCCCAAAAGATAGAATTTGTAGATAATTGGCCCTCTTTCTGGGATTCACCCACAAACAGGACCAAGCCTGACCTGCTGAGGAGTGACGGACTCCATCCTAGCTGGAGGGGTGCTCTCATTTTATCTACCAACATAGACAGGGCTCTAACTCCTCTAGCTCCACAATGAAATAGGGTGCAGGCCAGGCAGCAGGCTGTTAGCCAGCCTGCCAGCATAGTGGAGTCTGCCACTAGCACAGTCAGTGTAGTCAGCTCAGCTATCACCATTGAGACCGTGTCTGTGCCTCGACCTAGGTTGGGCAAAACTAAACATGGCGGTGTTCGCCTTAGCAATCTCACTAGGATAAAGACCACCTCCATTCCTGTCATTATTGAAAGAGATCATGATACCTCACATCTCAAAATAGGGCTACTTAATGTTAGATCCCTTACTTCAAAGGCAATTATAGTCAATGAACTAATCACTGATCATAATCTTGATGTGATTGGCCTGACTGAAACATGGCTTAAGCCTGATGAATTTACTGTGTTAAATGAGGCCTCACCTCCTGGCTACACTAGTGACCATATCCCCCGTGCATCCCGCAAAGGCGGAGGTGTTGCTAACATTTACGATAGCAAATTTCAATTTACAAAAAAAAAAATGACGTTTTCGTCTTTTGAGCTTCTAGTCATGAAATCTATGCAGCCTACTCAATCACTTTTTATAGCTACTGTTTACAGGCCTCCTGGGCCATATACAGCGTTCCTCACTGAGTTCCCTGAATTCCTATCGGACCTTGTAGTCATAGCGGATAATATCCTTTTTGATACTGTCGCAAAGCTAACTAAAAAGCAGCATTCCCCAAGAGAGGATGACTTTCACTTTAGCAGTGATAAATTCATGAACTTCTTTGAGGAAAAGATTATGATTATTAGAAAGCAAATTACGGACTCCTCCTTAAATCTGCGTATTCCTTCAAAGCTCAGTTGTCCTGAGTCTGCACAACTCTGCCAGGACCTAGGATCAAGAGAGACGCTCAAGTGTTTTAGTACTATATCTCTTGACACAATGATGAAAATAATCATGGCCTCTAAACCTTCAAGCTGCATACTGGACCCTATTCCAACTAAACTACTGAAAGAGCTGCTTCCTGTGCTTGGCCCTCCTATGTTGAACATAATAAACGGCTCTCTATCCACCGGATGTGTACCAAACTCACTAAAAGTGGCAGTAACAAAGCCTCTCTTGAAAAAGCCAAACCTTGACCCAGAAAATATAAAAAAAACTATCGGCCTATATCGAATCTTCCATTCCTCTCAAAAATTTTAGAAAAGGCTGTTGCGCAACAACTCACTGCCTTCCTGAAGACAAACAATGTATACGAAATGCTTCAGTCTGGTTTTAGACCCCATCATAGCACTGAGACGGCACTTGTGAAGGTGGTAAATGACATTTTAATGGCATCGGACCGAGGCTCTGCATCTGTCCTCGTGCTCCTAGACCTTAGTGCTGCTTTTGATACCATCGATCACCACATTCTTTTGGAGAGATTGGAAACCCAAATTGGTCTACACGGACAAGTTCTGGCCTGGTTTAGATCTTATCTGTCGGAAAGATATCAGTTTGTCTCTGTGAATGGTTTGTCCTCTGAAAAATCAACTGTAAATTTCGGTGTTCCTCAAGGTTCCGTTTTAGGACCACTATTGTTTTCACTATATATTTTACCTCTTGGGGATGTTATTCGAAAACATAATGTTAACTTTCACTGCTATGCGGATGACACACAGCTGTACATTTCAATTAAACATGGTGAAGCCCCAAAATTGCCCTTGCTAGAAGAATGTGTTTCAGACATAAGGAAGTGGATGGCTGCAAACTTTCTACTTTTAAACTCGGACAAAACAGAGATGCTTGTTCTAGGTCCCAAGAAACAAAGAGATCTTCTGTTGAATCTGACAATTAATCTTAATGGTTGTACAGTCGTCTCAAATAAAACTGTGAAGGACCTCGGCGTTAATCTGGACCCTGATCTCTCTTTTGAAGAACATATCAAGACCATTTCAAGGACAGCTTTTTTCCATCTACGTAACATTGCAAAAATCAGAAACTTTCTGTCCAAAAATGATGCAGAAAAATTAATCCATGCTTTTGTCACTTCCAGGTTAGACTACTGCAATGCTCTACTTTCCGGCTACCCGGATAAAGCACTAAATAAACTTCAGTTAGTGTTAAATACGGCTGCTAGAATCCTGACTAGAACCAAAAAATTTGATCATATTACTCCAGTGCTAGCCTCTCTACACTGGCTTCCTGTCAAAGCAAGGGCTGATTTCAAGGTTTTACTGCTAACCTACAAAGCATTACATGGGCTTGCTCCTACCTATCTCTCTGATTTGGTCCTGCCGTACATACCTACACGTACGCTACGGTCACAAGACGCAGGCCTCCTAATTGTCCCTAGAATTTTTAAGCAAACAGCTGGAGGCAGGGCTTTCTCCTATAGAGCTCCATTTTTATGGAACGGTCTGCCTACCCATGTCAGAGACGCAAACTCGGTCTCAACCTTCAAGTCTCTACTGAAGACTCATCTCTTCAGTAGGTCATATGATTGAGTGTAGTCTGGCCCAGGAGAGGGAGGGTGAACGGAAAGGCTCTGGAGCAACGAACCACCCTTGCTGTCTCTGCCTGGCCGGTTCCCCTCTTTCCACTGGGATTCTCTGCCTCTAACCCTATTACAGGGGCTGAGTCACTGGCTTTACTGGGGCTCTCTCATGCCGTCCCTGGAGGGGGTGCGTCACCTGAGTGGGTTGAGTCACTGATGTGGTCATCCTGTCTGGGTTGGCGCCCCCCCCCCCCCTTGGGTTGTGCCGTGGCGGAGGTCTTTGTGGGCTATACTCAGCCTTGTCTCAGGATGGTAAGTTGGTGGTTGAAGATATCCCTCTAGTGGTGTGGGGGCTGTGCTTTGGCAAAGTGGGTGGGGTTATATCCTTCCTGTTTGGCCCTGTCCGGGGGTGTCCTCGGAGTGGGCCACAGTGTCTCCTGACCCCTCCTGTCACAGCCTCCAGTATTTATGCTGCAGTAGTTTATGTGTCGGGGGGCTGGGGTCAGTTTGTTATATCTGGAGTACTTCTCCTGTCCTATTCGGTGTCCTGTGTGAATCTAAGTGTGCGTTCTCTAATTCTCTCCTTCTCTCTTTCTCTCTCTCTCTCGGAGGACCTGAGCCCTAGGACCATGCCCCAGGACTACCTGACATGATGACTCCTTGCTGTCCCCAGTCCACCTGGCTGTGCTGCTGCTCCAGTTTCAACTGTTCTGCCTTATTATTATTCGACCATGCTGGTCATTTATGAACATTTGAACATCTTGGCCATGTTCTGTTATAATCTCCACCCGGCACAGCCAGAAGAGGACTGGCCATCCCACATATGCTCTCTCCAATTCTCTCTTTCTTTCTCTCTCTCGGAGGACCTGAGCCCTAGGACCATGCCCCAGGAATACCTGACATGACTCCTTGCTGTCCCCAGTCCACCTGACTGCTGCTGCTGCTCCAGTTTCAACTATTCTGCCTTATTATTATTCGACCATGCTGGTCATTTATGAATATTTGAACATCTTGACCATGTTTTGTTATAATCTCCACCCGGCACAGCCAGAAGAGGACTGGCCACCCCACATAGCCTGGTTCCTCTCTAGGTTTCTTCCTAGGTTTAGGCCTTTCTAGGGAGTTTTTCCTAGCCGCCGTGCTTCTACACCTGCATTGCTTGCTGTTTGGGGTTTTAGGCTGGGTTTCTGTACAGCACTTTGAGATATCAGCTGATGTACGAAGGGCTATATAAATAAATTTGATTTGATTTGAATATATACGGTTGGGAAGAGAGAACCTCTCCCAACGTTGAGAACGTTCAATCATCCCAACCAAACTGGGACACAGTAAAAACGGCCAGAGTGGATCAACAATCCCAGATACTCTTTCAACCTGTTTGAAAGACATTTAGAAACAATTTTGTATTCTGCGCACAGCAAGGCAACAGGTCTCCAATTTTTTATGAGAGCCTTTTTTGGCAACAGTGAAAGCACCGCACGTTGACAGGATACAGGAAGAGAACCCTCATGAAAAGATTCACACAGCACTTCATAAAAATCCTCCCCAATAGACCCCCAAAAGTGCTTATAAAACTCAGATGGTAAACCATCGATGCCAGGGGCTCGGCCTGTTGAGAGCTGCATAACTGCTGTGGACAGCTCTTGCAGTGTAATATCAGCGTCCAATGTGACTCTCTGCTCAGGTCCCAATTGAGGAAGACCGTGTAACAACTGTTCAGTACATGAAGAGTCACAATCCTCCGCCTTATAAAGGGATGAGTAAAAATCCACGGCATGTTGACGCATTTCAATATCATTCGTGGTCACCTTCCCATCAGGGACACGAAGGCAGACCATCTGTTTGCGTTGAAATTTCGACTGTCCTAGGTTGAAAAAAAAAGCGCTAGGAGCATCCATATCCTTGAGGGAAGCGAAACGAGACCTAATCAAGGCACCCTTCACTCTTTCATGCAGAAACAACCTCAGTTCATGTCTCTTGTCCTGTAAGTTCATGACTAGTCCAGGGTCGTTCTGAGTGAGCAGCTTCAATTCAGTAGATTTAATGTCCTGTTCAAGGGCCTTGATAGTCTCTTTAACCTCAATTTGAGACAGAGCAGTATACTGTTGACAAAAAACTTGTATTTGGGCCTTCCCAACCTCCCACCATTGTCTCAAGGACTCAAAATTCCCTTTTATACCCCTCCATTTTTCCCAAAACAACAAAAACCTGTCACAAAACATGACATCATGTAACAATTTAACATTAAAATACCAGTAAGGCGATGACCGTCGTGGACAGGACAAGTGAATATCAACAGTAACAATATGATGATCAGAGAAACCCACAGGAGTAATGGCACACTTTCCAACCCTACTACAGTAGTGATCAGATACATACAACCTGTCTAACCTTGCTGCACTGACACGACCTTCATTAATTTTTAGCCATGTGTACTGCCTAACTTTTGCATTCCTTACTCTCCACACATCAGAAAGCTCAAACTCAGTTAATAGGCCAGACAGGCAAGTGGCTGACCGCAGGTGAGGTTCTTCAGCGGTGCGATCAACAGTAAAATCCACTGTACAGTTCCAGTCACCCCCTAAAACCATACACCCCTCTTGGTCACACTGTCTTAAGGTTTCCTTTATTTGATAAAATATAGCAATATACTGTATATATACTGTATACTGTATAAGGTTTCCTTTATTTGATCAAATATAGCAATATACTGTATATATACTGTATACTGTGTGTATATATATATATATATATATACACAATATACTGTACCCTCATTCGGAGCATAAACATAAAAAAAAAAAAAAACAGAAACCCCATAACATCCACCTTGACCAATAAAACCCGACCCTTTGACAATCTCTGTTGTAGATACCACAGTCACCCCTAAGCCTGAGGAAACCAAGATTGCCACCCCAGCACTGAAATTAGTACCATGACTGAGTACATGCTGCATATACCACCACATACCCCAGTCAACCTCATTTTCCTCATCACTGTGTGTCTCCTGTAGGAAAACTACATTAAGCCTTTTCTGTTTTATTACTTCTAATACCCAAGCCCTCTTATTCCTGTCCCTTCCCCCATTAATATTGAGAGAACCTACCCTTAATACCTCCATATAGAAAAGAGAAAAGAAAAACAGAAGAAACCACAGAGAAACCAACGAGAAAAAAGACACCCTATGAAGCATGATCATCATCATTATTTTTCTTTCTTCTCTTAACCTGAACACGTTTCCCACCACTGCTGAAACAGCAGTAATAAATTTCCTCAAGCGAAACCGCTTCTTCTCACTCAATTGGTCTAACCCCACCGTCTTCTGTAACATCACAGCTGACCTCACAAACTTATCAACATCAAAATAATCTGCCAATTTGACAGATTTCCCAAAAGTCTGATCCAAAAACTCATTTACCTCCTCTAGATCATAAACTGAGTCCTCGCCAGCAGTTGTAATATCTAAAGAGATATCCATATCATTCTCCTGATCCTCAGCTGAGACCACAGACAACTGACTCCCCTCTACCACATCCCTTTCAACACTCAACACTTGCACCTCATCACTCATACCAGGCATCTCCTCCACTACCTGGGAGACTAGCCCCACCTGAACATCACTACTCATAGTAGGCATCTTCTCCACTAACTGGGAGCCTAGCTCCACATGAACCCCAGCACTCGTAGTGGGCATCTCCTCCACTACCTGGGAGCCTAGCTCCACATGAAAACCCTCCTGAACCTCATTACTCATAGTGGGCATCTCCTCCACTACCTGGGAGCCTAGCTCCACATGAACCCCCTCCTTTACCCCAGCACTCATACTGGGCACCTGCTCACCAGTCTGAAGAACTGGCTCTTCAGATACATCCTTACCTTCTACAACATTACTTTTCTGTAGCATAACATTTCCCGTGCCCTCAACAGGGATAACTTGTTCCTCAGCACCAGGTGCTTGTGGCTGCTCTGCCGCTGTCGGCCCACCTCTCCCTACATCGGTGGGCCCAGGCGTTACGATGACACCCTGCGCCCCTCCCTCGGCCTTCTCCCTTTTCGGGCAAGCATGTCGCTTATGACCAACATCCCACACTCAAAACACCGTTGACTACCCGTACTAGCATAAGCCATATACAATCTATTGTCATACTTGACTTTAAACGATAACTCTAAAGTCTGCTCCGGTGAGTCCAAAAACATAAACACGTGTCGCCGAAATGACATTACCTGTTTCAACGTCGGGTGTTTTGCAACCCAACGGAACAACCTTAATTGAGCTGGCGAACTTCCCAAAGCGCAATAACTCGCGTTCCAACAGCTCATTTGGAATAAACGGTGGTACATTTGAAATATTGACCCTTGTTGACGGAGAAAAAAGCGAGAGAGAGAGAGAGAGACAGCGCCCAGAGAGAGAGAGACAGCGCCCAGAGAGAGAGAGAGAGAGACAGCGCCCAGAGAGAGAGAGAGAGAGAGAGAGAGACAGCGCCCAGAGAGAGAGAGAGAGAGAGAGAGACAGCGCCCAGAGAGAGAGAGAGACAGCGCCCAGAGAGAGAGAGAGTGAGACAGCGCCCAGAGAGACAGTGCCCAGAGAGAGAGAGAGAGAGACAGCGCCCAGAGAGAGAGAGAGACAGCGCCCAGAGAGAGAGAGAGAGAGAGAGACAGCGCCCAGAGAGAGAGAGAGAGAGAGAGACAGCGCCCAGAGAGAGAGAGAGAGACAGCGCCCAGAGAGAGAGAGAGAGAGAGACAGCGCCCAGAGAGAGAGAGAGAGAGAGAGAGACAGCGCCCAGAGAGAGAGAGAGAGAGAGACAGCGAGAGAGAGGGAGAGAGAGAGAGAGACAGCGCCCAGAGAGAGAGAGAGAGAGAGAGACAGCGCCCAGAGAGAGAGAGAGAGAGAGCGGCCAGAGAGAGAGAGAGAGACAGCGGCCAGAGAGAGAGAGAGAGACAGCGCCCGGAGAGAGAGAGACAGCGCCCGGAGAGAGAGAGAGACAGCGGCCGGAGAGAGAGAGACAGTGCCCAGAGAGAGAGAGACAGCGGCCAGAGAGAGAGAGACAGCGGCCAGAGAGAGAGAGAGAGAGAGAGAGAGAGAGAGAGAGACAGCGCCCAGAGAGAGAGAGAGAGAGAGAGAGAGACAGCGCCCGGAGAGAGAGAGAGAGAGACAGCGCCCGGAGAGAGAGAGAGAGAGAGAGAGAGAGAGACAGCGCCCAGAGAGAGAGAGAGAGAGACAGCGCCCAGAGAGAGAGAGAGAGAGAGACAGCGCCCAGAGAGAGAGAGAGAGAGAGAGAGACAGCGCCCAGAGAGAGAGAGAGACAGCGCCCAGAGAGAGAGAGAGAGAGAGAGAGACAGCGCCCAGAGAGAGAGAGAGAGAGAGAGAGACAGCGCCCAGAGAGAGAGAGAGAGAGAGAGAGACAGCGCCCAGAGAGAGAGAGAGAGAGACAGCGCCCAGAGAGAGAGAGAGAGAGAGAGAGAGACAGCGCCCAGAGAGAGAGAGAGAGAGAGAGAGACAGCGCCCAGAGAGAGAGAGAGAGAGAGAGACAGCGCCCAGAGAGAGAGAGAGAGAGAGAGAGCGACAGCGCCCAGAGAGAGAGAGAGAGAGAGAGAGACAGCGCCCAGAGAGAGAGAGAGAGAGAGAGAGACAGCGCCCAGAGAGAGAGAGAGAGAGAGAGAGATAGCGCCAGAGAGACAGAGGCAGAGAGAAAGAGAGGCAATCAACTCTCATCAATGAACTCCCAGCAAAATCAACCTCTAGCAAAAGAGAGCCAGAGCCAGAGAGATAGGAGCCAGAGAGATAGGAGCCAGAGAGATAGGAGCCAGAGAGATAGAGGCCCGAGAGATAGAGGCCCGAGAGATAGAGGCCCGAGAGATAGAGGCCCGAGAGATAGAGGCCCGAGAGATAGGAGCCAGAGAGATAGGAGCCAGAGAGATAGGAGCCAGAGAGATAGGAGCCAGAGAGATAAGAGCCAGAGAGATAAGAGCCAGAGAGATAAGAGCCAGAGAGATAAGAGCCAGAGAGATAAGAGCCAGAGAGATAAGAGCCAGAGAGACAGAGGCAGAGAGAAAGAGAGAGAGTAAAAGAGGCAATCAACTCTCATCAATGAACTCCCAGCAAAATCAACCTCTAGCAAAAGAGATAGAGCCAGAGAGATAGGGCGCCAGAGAGATAGGGCGCCAGAGAGATAGGGCGCCAGAGAGATAGGGCGCCAGAGAGATAGGGCGCCAGAGAGATAGGGCGCCAGAGAGATAGAAGCCAGAGAGATAGAAGCCAGAGAGATAGCGCCAGAGAGAAAGAGAGAGAGAAAAAGAGGCAATCAACTCTCATCAATGAACTCCCAGCAAAATCAAACTCTAGCAAAAGAGATAGGAGCCAGAGAGATAGGAGCCAGAGAGATAGGAGCCAGAGAGATAGGAGCCAGAGAGATAGGAGCCAGAGAGATAGGAGCCAGAGAGATAGAGGGCAGAGAGATAGAGGGCAGAGAGATAGAGGGCAGAGAGATAGAGGGCAGAGAGATAGAGGCCAGAGAGATAGGCGCCAGAGAGATAGGCGCCAGAGAGATAGGCGCCAGAGAGATAGGCGCCAGAGAGATTAGGCGCCAGAGAGACAGGGCGCCAGAGAGACAGGGCGCCAGAGAGATAGAAGCCAGAGAGATAGAAGCCAGAGAGATAGGGCGCCAGAGAGATAGAAGCCAGAGAGATAGAAGCCAGAGAGATAGAAGCCAGAGAGATAGAGGCCCGAGAGATAGAGGCCGAGAGATAGAGGCCCGAGAGATAGAGGCCCGAGAGATAGAGGCCCGAGAGATAACAGCCGGAGAGATAGCAGCCGGAGAGATAGCAGCCGGAGAGATAGCGCCGGAGAGATAGCGCCGGAGAGATAGCGCCGGAGAGAGAAAAAGAGGCAATCAACTCTCATCAATGAACTCCCAGCAAAATCAACCTCTAGCAAAAGAGATAGCGCCAGAGAGATAGCGGCCAGAGAGATAGCGGCCAGAGAGATAGTGGCCAGAGAGATAGCGGCCAGAGAGATAGCGGCCAGAGAGATAGGGGCCAGAGAGATAGGGGCCAGAGAGATAGGGGCCAGAGAGATAGAAGCCAGAGAGATAGAAGCCAGAGAGATAGAAGCCAGAGAGATAGAAGCCAGAGAGATAGCGCCAGAGAGATAGCGCCAGAGAGATAGCGCCAGAGAGATAGCGCCAGAGAGAAAGAGAGAGAGAAAAAGAGGCAATCAACTCTCATCAATGAACTCCCAGCAAAATCAACCTCTAGCAAAAGAGATAGAGCCAGAGAGATAGGAGCCAGAGAGATAGGGGCCAGAGAGATAGGGGCCAGAGAGATAGGGGCCAGAGAGATAGGAGCCAGAGAGATAGGAGCCAGAGAGATAGGAGCCAGAGATAGAGGCAGAGAGATCGTGGCAGAGAGATAGCGGCAGAGAGATCGTGGCAGAGAGATAGCGGCAGAGAGATAGCGGCAGAGAGATAGCGGCAGAGAGAAAGAGGCAGAGAGAAAGAGGCAGAGAGAAAGAGAGAGAGAAAAAGAGGCAATCACCTCTCATCAATGAACTCCCAGCAAAATCAACCTCTAGCAAAAGAGATAGGAGCCAGAGAGATTAGGAGCCAGAGAGATTAGGAGCCAGAGAGATAGGAGCCAGAGAGATAGGAGCCAGAGAGATAGGAGCCAGAGAGATAGGGGCCAGAGAGATAGGGGCCAGAGAGATAGGGGCCAGAGAGATAGGGGCCAGAGAGATAGGGGCCAGAGAGATAGCGGCCAGAGAGATAGAAGCCAGAGAGATAGAGGCCAGAGAGATAGAGGCCAGAGAGATAGAGGCCAGAGAGATAGAGGCCAGAGAGATAGCGGAAGAGAGAAAGAGGCAGAGAGAAAGAGAGAGAGAGAAAGAGGCAATCAACTCTCATCAATGAACTCTCTGTTTCTCTCTGCCTCTTTGTTACATTCCCCAGATTATGTGTTGTAGTTTGTGTATTTGCATGTGTTTATTTCAGCAAATCGCTATCTCTCCGGCACTCTCCGGCACTATCTCTCTCTCTGGCTGGCTCTCTCTCTCTGGCTGGCTCTCTCTCTCTGGCTCTCTCTCTCTGGCTCTCAATTCAATTCAATTCAATTCAAGGGCTTTATTGGCATGGGAAACATGTGTTAACATTGCCAAAGCAAGTGAGGTAGACAACATACAAAGTGAAAATATAAAGTGAAAAACAACAAAAATTAACAGTAAACATTACACATACAGAGGTTAAGGGTTAGAGGGTTTTAGGGTTAGAGGGTTTTAGGGATAGGGGGTTAGGGATAGGGGTTTAGGGTTAGGGTTAGAGGGTTTTAGGGTTAGAGGGTTAGGGATAGGGGGTTAGGGATAGGGGTTTAGGGATAGGGGGTTAGGGATAGGGGTTTAGGGTTAGGGGTTTAGGGTTAGGTTCTAGTTTTGAGTCGGTTGATCCACTTCCATCTCTGACACGTGGAAGCCGAAGGGGGGGAAGGGAGGGGTGTGCACTCCACATCATATACGCGCGGGCCGGAGGGGTCCGGGCGCGGCCGGCCAAAGTAGTAGGCCCCACTTGTAGATTAACCCGTTGGTTGGGTTTAAAGACTGTCTGTCTGTAGGGTTAGGGTTAGGTATGGTTTTTAGAATGGTTAAGGTTGAGGTAAGAGTAAGGTATAGTTTTTTAGAATAGTTTTAGAATAGAATAGTTAAGCTTAGGGTTAGGTATAGTTTTTTAGAATGGTTAAGGTATAGGGTTAGGGTTAGGTAGGTCTGTCAACAGGTCCGGTCCTCGGTTGGTTGCCATGTGTCCATGTCGAGTGGTATGGTCATGATGTCTAGGTCTGCTTGTCAACGGAAGTGGAAAGCATAGTGCAACCTAGGAGTTTACTCTCTGTCGGATCCTTCTTTTTTAGCTCCACGTTGTCTATGTATTTACTTCCGTGTTCGTCAGTCTTTTGGCCCTGGATGTTTTCAATCATGTGTGTAATTAGGAGTTATTCCCTTCCAGGATCCTAACTCTGAATTAACACCTGTCTAGTCGAATCCAGCTGGTCTGTATGGGTATACTCGGCGTAGGATCAGGCAAAACCATTGAGTTGCGTACCTTGTGCAGGTCCGGACCTCAGTTGGTTGCCATGTGTCCCTGTCAAGTGGTTAGTGTTTAAACTACAAGTGGTTTGAGCAGACAAAAACCCAGAAGGCGAGCCCTCTCTATGGTTGTCATGCATCCGCCCTTAGAGTTCCGTCCTGTGTTTCGGTAGGTGTATGGAGGGTTTAGGATCAGGCAAATCTTCTCTGGTTTTCGTCTGCCAGTAGTTTGAACAGTTATGTTTAAAACATTGTATTCAGAGTGCAACCAATCATGATTTAGACCTTGTTTATGGAAAAGTGGTTATTTCTGTAGTTCAATGCTGCAACTTGCTGAAAATTGTCCACAGTGTTCCTATCATCTTGTTTGAACAGTTCTGTGAAAAATGTACTTCCAGAGTGCAATCAAACATGATTTAGACCTTGTTTATGGAAAAGTGGTTATTTCTGTTAGTTTATTTGCTGCAACTTGCTGAAAATTGTCCACAGTGTCCCTATCATCTAGTTTGAACAGTTACAGTGCCTTGCGAAAGTATTCGGCCCCCTTGAACTTTGCGACCTTTTGCCACATTTCAGGCTTCAAACATAAAGATATAAAACTGTATTTTTTTGTGAAGAATCAACAACAAGTGGGACACAATCATGAAGTGGAACGACATTTATTGGATATTTCAAACTTTTTTAACAAATCAAAAACTGAAAAATTGGGCATGCAAACTTATTCAGCCCCTTTACTTTCAGTGCAGCAAACTCTCTCCAGAAGTTCAGTGAGGATCTCTGAATGATCCAATGTTGACCTAAATGACTAAAGATGATAAATACAATCCACCGGTGTGTAATCAAGTCTCCGTATAAATGCACCTGCACTGTGATAGTCTCAGAGGTCCGTTAAAAGCGCAGAGAGCATCATGAAGAACAAGGAACACACCGGGCAGGTCCGAGATACTGTTGTGAAGAAGTTTAAAGCCGGATTTGGATACAAAAAGATTTCCCAAGCTTTAAACATCCCAAGAAGCACTGTGCAAGCGATAATATTGAAATGGAAGGAGTATCAGACCACTGCAAATCTACCAAGACCTGGCCGTCCCTCTAAACTTTCAGCTCATACAAGGAGAAGACTGATCAGAGATGCAGCCAAGAGGCCCATGATCACTCTGGATGAACTGCAGAGATCTACAGCTGAGGTGGGAGACTCTGTCCATACGACAACAATCAGTTGTATATTGCACAAATCTGGCCTTTATGGAAGAGTGGCAAGAAGAAAGCCATTTCTTAAAGATATCCATAAAAAGTGTCGTTTAAAGTTTGCCACAAGCCACCTGGGAGACACACCAAACATGTGGAAGAAGGTGCTCTGGTCAGATGAAACCAAAATTGAACTTTTTGCCAACAATGCAAAACGTTATGTTTGGCGTAAAAGCAACACAGAACACACCATCCCCACTGTCAAACATGGTGGTGGCAGCATCATGGTTTGGGCCTGCTTTTCTTCAGCAGGGACAGGGAAGATGGATAAAATTGATGGGAAGATGGATGGAGCCAAATACAGGACCATTCTGGAAGAAAACCTGATGGAGTCTGCAAAAGACCTGAGACTGGGACGGAGATTTGTCTTCCAACAAGACAATGATCCAAAACATAAAGCAAAATCTACAATGGAATGGTTCAAAAATAAACATATCCAGGTGTTAGAATGGCCAAATCAAAGTCCAGACCTGAATCCAATAGAGAATCTGTGGAAAGAACTGAAAACTGCTGTTCACAAATGCTCTCCATCCAACCTCAATGAGCTCGAGCTGTTTTGCAAGGAGGAATGGGAAAAAATGTCAGTCTCTCGATGTGCAAAACTGATAGAGACATACCCCAAGCGACTTACAGCTGTAATCGCAGCAAAAGGTGGCGCTTACAAGGGGGCTGAATAATTTTGCAAGCCCAATTTTTCAGTTTTTGATTTGTTAAAAAAGTTTGAAATATCCAATAAATGTCGTTCCACTTCATGATTGTGTCCCACTTGTTGTTGATTCTTCACAAAAAAATACAGTTTTATATCTTTATTTTTGAAGCCTGAAATGTGGCAAAAGGTTGCAAAGTTCAAGGGGGCCGAATACTTTCGCAAGGCACTGTACATACTGGACAGTAGGTGGCAATGGTACTGTACACTGACTGTATATGGGGTGCAACAAACTTACCTGAGACTCCCTGTCTCTGCCAGTCTGTCCCTGCATATCTGTCCCCAGTTCTGCTGTCTGTGTGCCATCTGCCCTAGCAGGGGCTAAAATCTGATATCAACTTAGAAGGGACAATTACATGACATTTTCTCAAGAGCAATTCCTGAAAAAACACCAAAAGTACACTGACTGTATATGGGGTGCAACAAACTTACCTGAGACTCCCTGTCTCTGCCAGTCTGTCCCTGCATATCTGTCCCCAGTTCTGCTGTCTGTGTGCCATCTGCCCTAGCAGGGGCTAAAATCGGATATCAACTTTGGAGGGGACAATTACATGACATTTTCTCAAGAGCAATTCCTGAAAAAACACCAAAAGTAGTGCTGTAACACATAGCCTACGCTGTAATATGTTAAATGTATATTGAGGAACCATAATCACTACTACTGGATAATTGATAGGTACAGTAGTTAACTGAAGGGTTGTCCCAACTTGTTCAAATCATTATAATACTACTACTAATAATAGTTAAAGCAGTGTTCCTTTTCAGTCCAGTATGTGTGCAGGTATATGTGCTTACAACCAGCCTTTCTTGGTATTGCTGGTTGTAGTACATATACCTGCATACATACTGGACAGTAGGTGGCAATGGTACTGTAAACTAACGGTATATGGGGTGCAACAAACTTACCTGAGACTCCCTGTCTCTGCCAGTCTGTCCCTGCATATCTGTCCCCAGTTCTGCTGTCTGTGTGCCATCTGCCCTAGCAGGGGCTAAAATCTGATATCAACTTTGAAGGGGACAATTACATGACATTTTCTCAAGAGCAATTCCTGAAAAAACACCAAAAGTAGTGCTGTAACACATAGCCTACGCTGTAATATGTTAAATGTATATTGAGGAACCATAATCACTACTACTGGATAATTGATAGGTACAGTAGTTAACTGAAGGGTTGTCCCAACTTGTTCAAATCATTATAATACTACTACTAATAATAGTTAAAGCAGTGTTCCTTATCAGTCCAGTATGTATGCAGGTATATGTGCTACATACAACCAGCCTTTCTTGGTATTGCTGGTTGTTGTACATATACCTGCATACATACCGGACAGTAGGTGGCAATGGTACTGTACACTGACTGTATATGGGGTGCAACAAACTTACCTGAGACTCCCTGTCTCTACCAGTCTGTCCCCAGTTCTGCTGTCTGTGTGCCATCTGCCCTAGCAGGGGCTAAAATCTGATATCAACTTTGAAGGGGACAATTACATGACATTTTCTCAAGAGCAATTCCTGAAAAAACACCAAAAGTAGTGCTGTAACACATAGCCTACGCTGTAATATGTTAAATGTATATTGAGGAACCATAATCACTACTACTGGATAATTGATAGGTACAGTAGTTAACTGAAGGGTTGTCCCAACTTGTTCAAATCATTATAATACTACTACTAATAATAGTTAAAGCAGTGTTCCTTATCAGTCCAGTATGTATGCAGGTATATGTACTTACAACCAGCCTTTCATCATTTATTTCAACGTGTTACAACGTGAAATCGCCTCTATTCCATTCAAACCGTAGAGGACCAAACTACATCTCCCATAATGCAACGCCAGCACAGGTGGCCAGCAAAGCTAATCGTCTACATCCAGAAAGGCTTGCTAGCTAGCAACAGCAGCACTTTTAGCACTCTGTAAACTATATTAATAACAACAATAAAACTCTGAAAGTTACATGTTTCAATAGTCTCACACTCCCTTATAACAATATCTACAGCATTAACCTTGGGATGTTTAATCTATTTCATGTTATGGACTTCTACAAAGGAGTAATCTGCAACACATACCCTTCTCTATGTGTTTTCTCGGACTGAGGAGAACTGGAGCTACACCATGGTGTTAGTCGGTGACACAAGCACCCAGATGAAATCAACCAATAAGAATGCTTGAATGATGAGATCCAACCAATAAGAATGCTTGAACATTAAATACACATTTCTTTAGAGGCAGGTGGAAACATAACCAACCTTGTTAACAGACGATAGCAAAAGTTCAATTTTTGACAACTCCACATAAATTGAATAGGTACTAGTTAGCTAGCTAGCTTGATAGTTAATGTTTGCTTTAGTTTGCGCGCCAGCTCTGCAAATTCAGCAAGTGTGTGTGTGAACGCTTCCAACGTTAACCTCAAGTCAATTAGTTTCATTAGTTAGCTAAACTAATGACCTACAGTGGATCAAACCATTGTGAGGCAAAGGGGTCGCTATCTTTTGAAACTTAAAAACGCGCTATTAGTGTCTATAATCAGCTTAAGTGCTTTCATTGCGTTCATTCATATTATTGAAATTACATAGATATGTTTACAGTGATATATTGGGGGGGAAATCATATTTTTCCCAGGATAGGGGAAAAATCCCCCCTGGGATTTCTGCCTATGCACGTGATATCTCCTCACTCACGTGGTTGATTGAAGCACGAACTGATTTGTGTTGATGGCAATAACCATATAAATTCAAAGATGAAGAAGGAGGGATGACTAGAAACGATTCAGTTGACCGGTTTATGTGTGGATTAATTGTCGGAGTAGAGGAATTTGTGTAATTCAGGTAAAAAAATAACGCAATGTTTATATCACAGGACAAATTAGCTAGCAAGTTAACTAGCTAAATTGCCATACAAGTCTAGCTACCATCGCGTTTTTGTCCATTTGGGATCCTGTGTATGCGGTAGATTTTTTTGCCGTGTTTTCGTCCACTTGGGGAATGGGAGATACGGGTCCGGATTTTTTGTTTGTTTGTTGTTTCCAGTGATGTGTGTCCTCCGTAGTTGGTGTAACTGCTCCAGTGTTTGGGTTAGGGGTTAGGTTTAGGGTTAGGGGGGTCAGGGTTAGGGGGTTAGGGTTCTAGGTTTGAATCGGTTGATCCACTTCCATCTCTGACACGTGGAAACCGGAGGGGGGAAGGGAGGGGGTGTACTCCACTCATATGCGCTTAGGGTTAGGGGGTTTGGGTTAGAGGGTTAGGTTTTGAATATAATTGTGTTTTGTTTCAACTGGTTAGGGTTAGGTTTCTAGTTTTGAGTCTGTTGATCCAGGGTTAGGGTTACGAGGGTTAGGGTTTCGAGGGTTAGGGTTTCGAGGGTTAGGGTTTCGAGGGTTAGGGTTTCGAGGGTTAGGGTTTCGAGGGTTAGGATTTCGAGGGTTAGGATTGCGGGTTAGGGTTTCGAGGGTTAGGGTTAGGTTTCTAGTTTTGAGTCTGTTGATCCAGGGTTAGGGTTACGAGGGTTAGGGTTACGGTTAGGGGGTTAGGGTTAGGTTTTGAATATAATTGTGTTTCGTTTCAACTGGTTAGGGTTAGGGTTAGGGGTTAGGGTTAGAGGGTTAGGGGGTTTTAGGGTTAGGGGGTTTTAGGGTTAGGGGGTTTAGGGATAGGGGTTTAGGGATAGGGGTTTAGGGATAGGGGTTAGGGTTAGGGGGGGTAGGGTTAGGGTGTTGGGGTAGGGGTTAGTTTCTAGTTCTGAGTCGGTTGATCCACTTCCATCTCTGACACGTGGAAGCCTAAGGGGGGGTTAGAGGGTTAGGGGGTTAGAGGTTAAGGGTTAGAGGGTTTTAGGGTTAGAGGGTTTTAGGGATAGGGGGTTAGGGATAGGGGTTTAGGGTTAGGGTTAGAGGGTTTTAGGGTTAGAGGGTTAGGGATAGGGGGTTAGGGATAGGGGTTTAGGGATAGGGGGTTAGGGATAGGGGTTTAGGGTTAGGGGTTTAGGGTTAGGTTCTAGTTTTGAGTCGGTTGATCCACTTCCATCTCTGACACGTGGAAGCCGAAGGGGGGGAAGGGAGGGGTGTGCACTCCACATCATATACGCGCGGGCCGGAGGGGTCCGGGCGCGGCCGGCCAAAGTAGTAGGCCCCACTTGTAGATTAACCCGTTGGTTGGGTTTAAAGACTGTCTGTCTGTAGGGTTAGGGTTAGGTATGGTTTTTAGAATGGTTAAGGTTGAGGTAAGAGTAAGGTATAGTTTTTTAGAATAGTTTTAGAATAGAATAGTTAAGCTTAGGGTTAGGTATAGTTTTTTAGAATGGTTAAGGTATAGGGTTAGGGTTAGGTAGGTCTGTCAACAGGTCCGGTCCTCGGTTGGTTGCCATGTGTCCATGTCGAGTGGTATGGTCATGATGTCTAGGTCTGCTTGTCAACGGAAGTGGAAAGCATAGTGCAACCTAGGAGTTTACTCTCTGTCGGATCCTTCTTTTTTAGCTCCACGTTGTCTATGTATTTACTTCCGTGTTCGTCAGTCTTTTGGCCCTGGATGTTTTCAATCATGTGTGTAATTAGGAGTTATTCCCTTCCAGGATCCTAACTCTGAATTAACACCTGTCTAGTCGAATCCAGCTGGTCTGTATGGGTATACTCGGCGTAGGATCAGGCAAAACCATTGAGTTGCGTACCTTGTGCAGGTCCGGACCTCAGTTGGTTGCCATGTGTCCCTGTCAAGTGGTTAGTGTTTAAACTACAAGTGGTTTGAGCAGACAAAAACCCAGAAGGCGAGCCCTCTCTATGGTTGTCATGCATCCGCCCTTAGAGTTCCGTCCTGTGTTTCGGTAGGTGTATGGAGGGTTTAGGATCAGGCAAATCTTCTCTGGTTTTCGTCTGCCAGTAGTTTGAACAGTTATGTTTAAAACATTGTATTCAGAGTGCAACCAATCATGATTTAGACCTTGTTTATGGAAAAGTGGTTATTTCTGTAGTTCAATTCTGCAACTTGCTGAAAATTGTCCACAGTGTTCCTATCATCTAGTTTGAACAGTTCTGTGAAAAATGTACTTCCAGAGTGCAATCAAACATGATTTAGACCTTGTTTATGGAAACGTGGTTATTTCTGTTAGTTTATTTGCTGCAACTTATTGAAAATTGTCCACAGTGTCCCTATCATCTAGTTTGAACAGTTACAGTGCCTTGCGAAAGTATTCGGCCCCCTTGAACTTTGCGACCTTTTGCCACATTTCAGGCTTCAAACATAAAGATATAAAACTGTATTTTTTTGTGAAGAATCAACAACAAGTGGGACACAATCATGAAGTGGAACGACATTTATTGGATATTTCAAACTTTTTTAACAAATCAAAAACTGAAAAATTGGGCATGCAAACTTATTCAGCCCCTTTACTTTCAGTGCAGCAAACTCTCTCCAGAAGTTCAGTGAGGATCTCTGAATGATCCAATGTTGACCTAAATGACTAAAGATGATAAATACAATCCACCGGTGTGTAATCAAGTCTCCGTATAAATGCACCTGCACTGTGATAGTCTCAGAGGTCCGTTAAAAGCGCAGAGAGCATCATGAAGAACAAGGAACACACCGGGCAGGTCCGAGATACTGTTGTGAAGAAGTTTAAAGCCGGATTTGGATACAAAAAGATTTCCCAAGCTTTAAACATCCCAAGAAGCACTGTGCAAGCGATAATATTGAAATGGAAGGAGTATCAGACCACTGCAAATCTACCAAGACCTGGCCGTCCCTCTAAACTTTCAGCTCATACAAGGAGAAGACTGATCAGAGATGCAGCCAAGAGGCCCATGATCACTCTGGATGAACTGCAGAGATCTACAGCTGAGGTGGGAGACTCTGTCCATACGACAACAATCAGTTGTATATTGCACAAATCTGGCCTTTATGGAAGAGTGGCAAGAAGAAAGCCATTTCTTAAAGATATCCATAAAAAGTGTCGTTTAAAGTTTGCCACAAGCCACCTGGGAGACACACCAAACATGTGGAAGAAGGTGCTCTGGTCAGATGAAACCAAAATTGAACTTTTTGCCAACAATGCAAAACGTTATGTTTGGCGTAAAAGCAACACAGAACACACCATCCCCACTGTCAAACATGGTGGTGGCAGCATCATGGTTTGGGCCTGCTTTTCTTCAGCAGGGACAGGGAAGATGGATAAAATTGATGGGAAGATGGATGGAGCCAAATACAGGACCATTCTGGAAGAAAACCTGATGGAGTCTGCAAAAGACCTGAGACTGGGACGGAGATTTGTCTTCCAACAAGACAATGATCCAAAACATAAAGCAAAATCTACAATGGAATGGTTCAAAAATAAACATATCCAGGTGTTAGAATGGCCAAATCAAAGTCCAGACCTGAATCCAATAGAGAATCTGTGGAAAGAACTGAAAACTGCTGTTCACAAATGCTCTCCATCCAACCTCAATGAGCTCGAGCTGTTTTGCAAGGAGGAATGGGAAAAAATGTCAGTCTCTCGATGTGCAAAACTGATAGAGACATACCCCAAGCGACTTACAGCTGTAATCGCAGCAAAAGGTGGCGCTTACAAGGGGGCTGAATAATTTTGCAAGCCCAATTTTTCAGTTTTTGATTTGTTAAAAAAGTTTGAAATATCCAATAAATGTCGTTCCACTTCATGATTGTGTCCCACTTGTTGTTGATTCTTCACAAAAAAATACAGTTTTATATCTTTATTTTTGAAGCCTGAAATGTGGCAAAAGGTTGCAAAGTTCAAGGGGGCCGAATACTTTCGCAAGGCACTGTACATACTGGACAGTAGGTGGCAATGGTACTGTACACTGACTGTATATGGGGTGCAACAAACTTACCTGAGACTCCCTGTCTCTGCCAGTCTGTCCCTGCATATCTGTCCCCAGTTCTGCTGTCTGTGTGCCATCTGCCCTAGCAGGGGCTAAAATCTGATATCAACTTAGAAGGGACAATTACATGACATTTTCTCAAGAGCAATTCCTGAAAAAACACCAAAAGTACACTGACTGTATATGGGGTGCAACAAACTTACCTGAGACTCCCTGTCTCTGCCAGTCTGTCCCTGCATATCTGTCCCCAGTTCTGCTGTCTGTGTGCCATCTGCCCTAGCAGGGGCTAAAATCTGATATCAACTTTGAAGGGGACAATTACATGACATTTTCTCAAGAGCAATTCCTGAAAAAACACCAAAAGTAGTGCTGTAACACATAGCCTACGCTGTAATATGTTAAATGTATATTGAGGAACCATAATCACTACTACTGGATAATTGATAGGTACAGTAGTTAACTGAAGGGTTGTCCCAACTTGTTCAAATCATTATAATACTACTACTAATAATAGTTAAAGCAGTGTTCCTTATCAGTCCAGTATGTATGCAGGTATATGTACTTACAACCAGCCTTTCATCATTTATTTCAACGTGTTACAACGTGAAATCGCCTCTATTCCATTCAAACCGTAGAGGACCAAACTACATCTCCCATAATGCAACGCCAGCACAGGTGGCCAGCAAAGCTAATCGTCTACATCCAGAAAGGCTTGCTAGCTAGCAACAGCAGCACTTTTAGCACTCTGTAAACTATATTAATAACAACAATAAAACTCTGAAAGTTACATGTTTCAATAGTCTCACACTCCCTTATAACAATATCTACAGCATTAACCTTGGGATGTTTAATCTATTTCATGTTATGGACTTCTACAAAGGAGTAATCTGCAACACATACCCTTCTCTATGTGTTTTCTCGGACTGAGGAGAACTGGAGCTACACCATGGTGTTAGTCGGTGACACAAGCACCCAGATGAAATCAACCAATAAGAATGCTTGAATGATGAGATCCAACCAATAAGAATGCTTGAACATTAAATACACATTTCTTTAGAGGCAGGTGGAAACATAACCAACCTTGTTAACAGACGATAGCAAAAGTTCAATTTTTGACAACTCCACATAAATTGAATAGGTACTAGTTAGCTAGCTAGCTTGATAGTTAATGTTTGCTTTAGTTTGCGCGCCAGCTCTGCAAATTCAGCAAGTGTGTGTGTGAACGCTTCCAACGTTAACCTCAAGTCAATTAGTTTCATTAGTTAGCTAAACTAATGACCTACAGTGGATCAAACCATTGTGAGGCAAAGGGGTCGCTATCTTTTGAAACTTAAAAACGCGCTATTAGTGTCTATAATCAGCTTAAGTGCTTTCATTGCGTTCATTCATATTATTGAAATTACATAGATATGTTTACAGTGATATATTGGGGGGGAAATCATATTTTTCCCAGGATAGGGGGGTCGTGTCCCCCCTGGGATTTCTGCCTATGCACGTGATATCTCCTCACTCACGTGGTTGATTGAAGCACGAACTGATTTGTGTTGATGGCAATAACCATATAAATTCAAAGATGAAGAAGGAGGGATGACTAGAAACGATTCAGTTGACCGGTTTATGTGTGGATTAATTGTCGGAGTAGAGGAATTTGTGTAATTCAGGTAAAAAAATAACGCAATGTTTATATCACAGGACAAATTAGCTAGCAAGTTAACTAGCTAAATTGCCATACAAGTCTAGCTACCATCGCGTTTTTGTCCATTTGGGATCCTGTGTATGCGGTAGATTTTTTTGCCGTGTTTTCGTCCACTTGGGGAATGGGAGATACGGGTCCGGATTTTTTTTTGTTTGTTGTTTCCAGTGATGTGTGTCCTCCGAAGTTGGTGTAACTGCTCCAGTGTTTGGGTTAGGGGTTAGGTTTAGGGTTAGGGGGGTCAGGGTTAGGGGGTTAGGGTTCTAGGTTTGAATCGGTTGATCCACTTCCATCTCTGACACGTGGAAACCGGAGGGGGGAAGGGAGGGGGTGTACTCCACTCATATGCGCTTAGGGTTAGGGGGTTTGGGTTAGAGGGTTAGGTTTTGAATATAATTGTGTTTTGTTTCAACTGGTTAGGGTTAGGTTTCTAGTTTTGAGTCTGTTGATCCAGGGTTAGGGTTACGAGGGTTAGGGTTTCGAGGGTTAGGGTTTCGAGGGTTAGGGTTTCGAGGGTTAGGGTTTCGAGGGTTAGGATTTCGAGGGTTAGGATTGCGGGTTAGGGTTTCGAGGGTTAGGGTTAGGTTTCTAGTTTTGAGTCTGTTGATCCAGGGTTAGGGTTACGAGGGTTAGGGTTACGGTTAGGGGGTTAGGGTTAGGTTTTGAATATAATTGTGTTTCGTTTCAACTGGTTAGGGTTAGGGTTAGGGGTTAGGGTTAGAGGGTTAGGGGGTTTTAGGGTTAGGGGGTTTTAGGGTTAGGGGGTTTAGGGATAGGGGTTTAGGGATAGGGGTTTAGGGATAGGGGTTAGGGTTAGGGGGGGGTAGGGTTAGGGTGTTGGGGTAGGGGTTAGTTTCTAGTTCTGAGTCGGTTGATCCACTTCCATCTCTGACACGTGGAAGCCTAAGGGGGGGTTAGAGGGTTAGGGGGTTAGAGGTTAAGGGTTAGAGGGTTTTAGGGTTAGAGGGTTTTAGGGATAGGGGGTTAGGGATAGGGGTTTAGGGTTAGGGTTAGAGGGTTTTAGGGTTAGAGGGTTAGGGATAGGGGGTTAGGGATAGGGGTTTAGGGATAGGGGGTTAGGGATAGGGGTTTAGGGTTAGGGGTTTAGGGTTAGGTTCTAGTTTTGAGTCGGTTGATCCACTTCCATCTCTGACACGTGGAAGCCGAAGGGGGGGAAGGGAGGGGTGTGCACTCCACATCATATACGCGCGGGCCGGAGGGGTCCGGGCGCGGCCGGCCAAAGTAGTAGGCCCCACTTGTAGATTAACCCGTTGGTTGGGTTTAAAGACTGTCTGTCTGTAGGGTTAGGGTTAGGTATGGTTTTTAGAATGGTTAAGGTTGAGGTAAGAGTAAGGTATAGTTTTTTAGAATAGTTTTAGAATAGAATAGTTAAGCTTAGGGTTAGGTATAGTTTTTTAGAATGGTTAAGGTATAGGGTTAGGGTTAGGTAGGTCTGTCAACAGGTCCGGTCCTCGGTTGGTTGCCATGTGTCCATGTCGAGTGGTATGGTCATGATGTCTAGGTCTGCTTGTCAACGGAAGTGGAAAGCATAGTGCAACCTAGGAGTTTACTCTCTGTCGGATCCTTCTTTTTTAGCTCCACGTTGTCTATGTATTTACTTCCGTGTTCGTCAGTCTTTTGGCCCTGGATGTTTTCAATCATGTGTGTAATTAGGAGTTATTCCCTTCCAGGATCCTAACTCTGAATTAACACCTGTCTAGTCGAATCCAGCTGGTCTGTATGGGTATACTCGGCGTAGGATCAGGCAAAACCATTGAGTTGCGTACCTTGTGCAGGTCCGGACCTCAGTTGGTTGCCATGTGTCCCTGTCAAGTGGTTAGTGTTTAAACTACAAGTGGTTTGAGCAGACAAAAACCCAGAAGGCGAGCCCTCTCTATGGTTGTCATGCATCCGCCCTTAGAGTTCCGTCCTGTGTTTCGGTAGGTGTATGGAGGGTTTAGGATCAGGCAAATCTTCTCTGGTTTTCGTCTGCCAGTAGTTTGAACAGTTATGTTTAAAACATTGTATTCAGAGTGCAACCAATCATGATTTAGACCTTGTTTATGGAAAAGTGGTTATTTCTGTAGTTCAATTCTGCAACTTGCTGAAAATTGTCCACAGTGTTCCTATCATCTAGTTTGAACAGTTCTGTGAAAAATGTACTTCCAGAGTGCAATCAAACATGATTTAGACCTTGTTTATGGAAACGTGGTTATTTCTGTTAGTTTATTTGCTGCAACTTATTGAAAATTGTCCATAGTGTCCCTATCATCTAGTTTGAACAGTTCTGTAAAAAACATTGTATCCAGAGTGCAATCAAACATGATTTAGACCTTGTTTATGGAAAAGTGGTTATTTCTGTAGTTCAATTGCTGCCACTTGCTGAAAATTGTCCACAGTGTCCCTATCATCTTGTTTGAACAGTTCTGTGAAAAATGTACTTCCAGAGTGCAATCAAACATGATTTAGACCTTGTTTATGGAAAAGTGGTTATTTCTGTTAGTTTATTTGCTGCAACTTGCTGAAAATTGTCCACAGTGTCCCTATCATCTAGTTTGAACAGTTACAGTGCCTTGCGAAAGTATTCGGCCCCCTTGAACTTTGCGACCTTTTGCCACATTTCAGGCTTCAAACATAAAGATATAAAACTGTATTTTTTTGTGAAGAATCAACAACAAGTGGGACACAATCATGAAGTGGAACGACATTTATTGGATATTTCAAACTTTTTTAACAAATCAAAAACTGAAAAATTGGGCATGCAAACTTATTCAGCCCCTTTACTTTCAGTGCAGCAAACTCTCTCCAGAAGTTCAGTGAGGATCTCTGAATGATCCAATGTTGACCTAAATGACTAAAGATGATAAATACAATCCACCGGTGTGTAATCAAGTCTCCGTATAAATGCACCTGCACTGTGATAGTCTCAGAGGTCCGTTAAAAGCGCAGAGAGCATCATGAAGAACAAGGAACACACCGGGCAGGTCCGAGATACTGTTGTGAAGAAGTTGAAAGCCGGATTTGGATACAAAAAGATTTCCCAAGCTTTAAACATCCCAAGAAGCACTGTGCAAGCGATAATATTGAAATGGAAGGAGTATCAGACCACTGCAAATCTACCAAGACCTGGCCGTCCCTCTAAACTTTCAGCTCATACAAGGAGAAGACTGATCAGAGATGCAGCCAAGAGGCCCATGATCACTCTGGATGAACTGCAGAGATCTACAGCTGAGGTGGGAGACTCTGTCCATACGACAACAATCAGTTGTATATTGCACAAATCTGGCCTTTATGGAAGAGTGGCAAGAAGAAAGCCATTTCTTAAAGATATCCATAAAAAGTGTCGTTTAAAGTTTGCCACAAGCCACCTGGGAGACACACCAAACATGTGGAAGAAGGTGCTCTGGTCAGATGAAACCAAAATTGAACTTTTTGCCAACAATGCAAAACGTTATGTTTGGCGTAAAAGCAACACAGAACACACCATCCCCACTGTCAAACATGGTGGTGGCAGCATCATGGTTTGGGCCTGCTTTTCTTCAGCAGGGACAGGGAAGATGGATAAAATTGATGGGAAGATGGATGGAGCCAAATACAGGACCATTCTGGAAGAAAACCTGATGGAGTCTGCAAAAGACCTGAGACTGGGACGGAGATTTGTCTTCCAACAAGACAATGATCCAAAACATAAAGCAAAATCTACAATGGAATGGTTCAAAAATAAACATATCCAGGTGTTAGAATGGCCAAATCAAAGTCCAGACCTGAATCCAATAGAGAATCTGTGGAAAGAACTGAAAACTGCTGTTCACAAATGCTCTCCATCCAACCTCAATGAGCTCGAGCTGTTTTGCAAGGAGGAATGGGAAAAAATGTCAGTCTCTCGATGTGCAAAACTGATAGAGACATACCCCAAGCGACTTACAGCTGTAATCGCAGCAAAAGGTGGCGCTTACAAGGGGGCTGAATAATTTTGCAAGCCCAATTTTTCAGTTTTTGATTTGTTAAAAAAGTTTGAAATATCCAATAAATGTCGTTCCACTTCATGATTGTGTCCCACTTGTTGTTGATTCTTCACAAAAAAATACAGTTTTATATCTTTATTTTTGAAGCCTGAAATGTGGCAAAAGGTTGCAAAGTTCAAGGGGGCCGAATACTTTCGCAAGGCACTGTACATACTGGACAGTAGGTGGCAATGGTACTGTACACTGACTGTATATGGGGTGCAACAAACTTACCTGAGACTCCCTGTCTCTGCCAGTCTGTCCCTGCATATCTGTCCCCAGTTCTGCTGTCTGTGTGCCATCTGCCCTAGCAGGGGCTAAAATCTGATATCAACTTAGAAGGGACAATTACATGACATTTTCTCAAGAGCAATTCCTGAAAAAACACCAAAAGTACACTGACTGTATATGGGGTGCAACAAACTTACCTGAGACTCCCTGTCTCTGCCAGTCTGTCCCTGCATATCTGTCCCCAGTTCTGCTGTCTGTGTGCCATCTGCCCTAGCAGGGGCTAAAATCTGATATCAACTTAGAAGGGACAATTACATGACATTTTCTCAAGAGCAATTCCTGAAAAAACACCAAAAGTAGTGCTGTAACACATAGCCTACGCTGTAATATGTTAAATGTATATTGAGGAACCATAATCACTACTACTGGATAATTGATAGTGTAATGAGTTTCGTCTTCATACGAAGGAGAGTCGGACCAAAATGCAGCGTGTGGTTTACGATCCATGTTTATTAATAATACGAAACACGAATCTCCAATACAATACTACAAAAACAAAACGTAACGAAACCCTAACAGCCTATATAGTGTGAACACAGGGACACATAGGACAGGAACAATCACCCACAAACACACAGTGAAACCCAGGCTACCTAAATATGGTTCCCAATCAGAGACAATGACGAACACCTGCCTCTGACTGAGAACCATATCAGGCTGAACATAGAAATAGACAAACAAGACATGAAACATAGAATACCCACTCAGATCACACCCTGACCAATCAAAACATAGAAAATACAAAGTAAACTATGGTCAGGGCGTGACAGTACCCCCCCCCCCCAAGGTGCGGACTCCGGCCGCAAAACCTGAACCTATAGGGGAGGGTCTGGGTGGGCATCTGTCCGCGGTGGCGGCTCTGGCGCTGGACGTGGACCCCACTCCATGACAGTTTTAATCCCCCTCCTAAACGTCCCTAAATAGGTTACCCACCACAATGATAACATGGGACAGAGGGACAGCTCGGGACAGAGGTAACTCGGGACAGATGGGTAGCTCAGCACTGAGAGGAAGCTCAGCACTGAGAAGAAGCTCAGCACTGAGAGGAAGCCCAGGCAGGTAGTAGAAACTACCAGAACCTGGCTGGCTGGCGGTTTCAGCAGATCCTGGTCGACTAGCAGATCTGGAAGAATCTGGTCGACTGGCGGATCTGGGAGAATCTGGTCGACTGGCGGATCTGGGAGAATCTGGTCGACTGGCGGATCTGGGAGAATCTGGTCGACTGGCGGATCTGGGAGAATCTGGTCGACTGGCGGATCTGGACGACTGGCAGATCTGGAAGAGTCTGGACGACTGGCAGATCTGGAAGAGTCTGGACGACTGGCAGATCTGGAAGAGTCTGGTCGACTGGCAGATCTGGAAGAGTCTGGTCGACTGGCAGATCTGGAAGAGTCTGGTCGACTGGCAGATCTGGAAGAGTCTGGTCGACTGGCAGATCTGGAAGAGTCTGGTCGACTGGCAGATCTGGAAGAGTCTGGTCGACTGGCAGATCTGGAAGAGTCTGGTCGACTGGCAGATCTGGAAGAGTCTGGACGACTGGCAGATCTGGAAGAGTCTGGACGACTGGCAGATCTGGAAGAGTCTGGACGACTGGCAGATCTGGAAGAGTCTGGACGACGGGCAGATCTGGAAGAGTCTGGATGACGGGCAGATCTGGAAGAGTCTGGACGACTGGCAGATCTGGAAGAGTCTGGTCGACTGGCAGATCTGGAAGAGTCTGGACGACTGGCAGATCTGGAAGAGTCTGGACGACTGGCAGATCTGGAAGAGTCTGGACGACTGGCAGATCTGGAAGAGTCTGGACGACTGGCAGATCTGGAAGAGACTGGTCGACACAGACTGGCTGCTCTGGCTGCTCCATGCTGACTGACAGCTCTGGCTGCTCCATGCTGGCAGACTGCTCTGGCTGCTCCATGCTGACTGGCAGCTCTGGCTGCTCCATGCTGACTGGCGGCCCTGGCTGCTCTGGCTGCTCCATGCTGACTGACAGCTCTGGCTGCTCTGGCTGCTCCATGCTGACTGGCGGCCCTGGCTGCTCTGGCTGCTCCATGCTGACTGGCGGCCCTGGCTGCTCCATGCTGACTGGCGGCCCTGGCTGCTCCCTGCTAACTGGCGGCCCTGGCTGCTCCCTGCTAACTGGCAGCTCTGGCTGCTCTGGCTGCTCCATGCTGACTGACTGCTCCATGCTGACTGGCTGCTCCATGCTGACTGGCTGCTCCATGCTGACTGGCGGCCCTGGCTGCTCCATGCTGACTGGCGGCCCTGGCTGCTCCATGCTGACTGGCGGCCCTGGCTGCTCCATGCAGACTGGCAGCTCTGGCGGCTCCTTGCAGACTGGCAGCTCTGGCGGCTCCTTGCAGACTGGCAGCTTTGGCGGCTCCTTGCAGACTGGCAGCTTTGGCGGCATCCTGCAGACAGGCAGCTCTGGCGGCTCCTTGCAGACTGGCAGCTCCTTGCAGACTGGCAGCTCCTTGCAGACTGGCAGCTCCTTGCAAACTGGCAGCTCTATGCTAACTGGCAGCTCTATGCTAACTGGCAGCTCTATGCTAACTGGCAGCTCTATGCTAACTGGCAGCTCTATGCTAACTGGCAGCTCTATGCTAACTGGCAGCTCTATGCTAACTGGCAGCTCTATGCTAACTGGCAGTTCTGAACAGGCGGGAGACTCCGGCAACGCTGTAGAGGCGGAAAGCTCTGACAGCGCTAAACCGGCGGGAGACTCCAACAGCGCTGAAGAGGAGGAAGGCTCTGGCAGCGCTGAACAGGTGAGAGACTCCGACAGCGCTGGAGAGGAGGAAGGCTCCGACAGCGCTAAACAGGCGAGGCGCACTGTAGGCCTGATGCGTGGTGCTGGCACTGGTGGTACTGGGCCGAGGACACGCACAGGAAGCCTAGTGCGGGGAGCTGCTACCGGAGGGCTGGGGTGTGGAGGTGGCACAGGATGGGTTAGACCGTGAAGGCGTACTGGAGATCTTGAGAGCGGTGTTGGCACAGGACATGCAAGGCTAGGGAGGTACACAGGAGGCCTGGTGCGTGAGACTGGCACTGTCTTCACCAGCTGACTAGCACGCACCTCAGGACGAGTAGAGAGCACTGACCCAGGTGCCAATAAATCCCCGACACGCTCCTTCGGGCGAATATCATATTTAAAGCACCAACACAGCAACTCCCTCATTTCACTCTCCTCCAATTTCTCCATTAACTCCTTCACAGTCTCTGCTTCGCTTACCTCCAACACCGGTTCTGGTCTCCTCCTTGGCTCCTCACGATAAACAGGGGGAGTTGGCTCAGGTCTGCGACCTGGCGTAGCCATACTCCCTGTTAGCCCCCCCCCAAGAAATTTTTGAGGCTTACTCTCGGGCTTCCATCCGCTCCGTCGTGCTACTTCCTCATATTTGCGCCTCTCAGCTTTCGCCGCCTCCAGTTCTTCCTTGGGACGGCGATATTCTCCCGGTTGAGCCCATGGTCCACCATTATCTAATTCATACTCCCATGACGCTCTCTCCCACTGCGGCTGCTGCTGCTCCTGCTGCCTCTGTTCCTTCTTCGGCTGCACCTTGGTGCGGCTATACTCCCCTGGTTTAGCCCAGGGTCCTCTCCCGTCGAGGATTTCCTCCCATGTCCAGAAATCCTTACAACGTAACTCCTCTTTTTGCTGCTGCTGCTGCCTGTTGACACGCCGCTTGGTCCGTTGGTGGTGGGTGATTCTGTAATGAGTTTCGTCTTCATACGAAGGAGAGTCGGACCAAAATGCAGCGTGTGGTTTACGATCCATGTTTATTAATAATACGAAACACGAATCTCCAATACAATACTACAAAAACAAAACGTAACGAAACCCTAACAGCCTATATAGTGTGAACACAGGGACACATAGGACAGGAACAATCACCCACAAACACACAGTGAAACCCAGGCTACCTAAATATGGTTCCCAATCAGAGACAATGACGAACACCTGCCTCTGACTGAGAACCATATCAGGCTGAACATAGAAATAGACAAACAAGACATGAAACATAGAATACCCACTCAGATCACACCCTGACCAATCAAAACATAGAAAATACAAAGTAAACTATGGTCAGGGCGTGACAGATAGGTACAGTAGTTAACTGAAGGGTTGTCCCAACTTGTTCAAATCATTATAATACTACTACTAATAATAGTTAAAGCAGTGTTCCTTTTCAGTCCAGTATGTGTGCAGGTATATGTGCTTACAACCAGCCTTTCTTGGTATTGCTGGTTGTAGTACATATACCTGCATACATACTGGACAGTAGGTGGCAATGGTACTGTAAACTAACGGTATATGGGGTGCAACAAACTTACCTGAGACTCCCTGTCTCTGCCAGTCTGTCCCTGCATATCTGTCCCCAGTTCTGCTGTCTGTGTGCCATCTGCCCTAGCAGGGGCTAAAATCTGATATCAACTTTGAAGGGGACAATTACATGACATTTTCTCAAGAGCAATTCCTGAAAAAACACCAAAAGTAGTGCTGTAACACATAGCCTACGCTGTAATATGTTAAATGTATATTGAGGAACCATAATCACTACTACTGGATAATTGATAGGTACAGTAGTTAACTGAAGGGTTGTCCCAACTTGTTCAAATCATTATAATACTACTACTAATAATAGTTAAAGCAGTGTTCCTTATCAGTCCAGTATGTATGCAGGTATATGTGCTACATACAACCAGCCTTTCTTGGTATTGCTGGTTGTTGTACATATACCTGCATACATACCGGACAGTAGGTGGCAATGGTACTGTACACTGACTGTATATGGGGTGCAACAAACTTACCTGAGACTCCCTGTCTCTACCAGTCTGTCCCCAGTTCTGCTGTCTGTGTGCCATCTGCCCTAGCAGGGGCTAAAATCTGATATCAACTTTGAAGGGGACAATTACATGACATTTTCTCAAGAGCAATTCCTGAAAAAACACCAAAAGTAGTGCTGTAACACATAGCCTACGCTGTAATATGTTAAATGTATATTGAGGAACCATAATCACTACTACTGGATAATTGATAGGTACAGTAGTTAACTGAAGGGTTGTCCCAACTTGTTCAAATCATTATAATACTACTACTAATAATAGTTAAAGCAGTGTTCCTTATCAGTCCAGTATGTATGCAGGTATATGTACTTACAACCAGCCTTTCATCATTTATTTCAACGTGTTACAACGTGAAATCGCCTCTATTCCATTCAAACCGTAGAGGACCAAACTACATCTCCCATAATGCAACGCCAGCACAGGTGGCCAGCAAAGCTAATCGTCTACATCCAGAAAGGCTTGCTAGCTAGCAACAGCAGCACTTTTAGCACTCTGTAAACTATATTAATAACAACAATAAAACTCTGAAAGTTACATGTTTCAATAGTCTCACACTCCCTTATAACAATATCTACAGCATTAACCTTGGGATGTTTAATCTATTTCATGTTATGGACTTCTACAAAGGAGTAATCTGCAACACATACCCTTCTCTATGTGTTTTCTCGGACTGAGGAGAACTGGAGCTACACCATGGTGTTAGTCGGTGACACAAGCACCCAGATGAAATCAACCAATAAGAATGCTTGAATAATGAGATCCAACCAATAAGAATGCTTGAACATTAAATACACATTTCTTTAGAGGCAGGTGGAAACATAACCAACCTTGTTAACAGACGATAGCAAAAGTTCAATTTTTGACAACTCCACATAAATTGAATAGGTACTAGTTAGCTAGCTAGCTTGATAGTTAATGTTTGCTTTAGTTTGCGCGCCAGCTCTGCAAATTCAGCAAGTGTGTGTGTGAACGCTTCCAACGTTAACCTCAAGTCAATTAGTTTCATTAGTTAGCTAAACTAATGACCTACAGTGGATCAAACCATTGTGAGGCAAAGGGGTCGCTATCTTTTGAAACTTAAAAACGCGCTATTAGTGTCTATAATCAGCTTAAGTGCTTTCATTGCGTTCATTCATATTATTGAAATTACATAGATATGTTTACAGTGATATATTGGGGGGGGAAATCATATTTTTCCCAGGATAGGGGGGTCGTGTCCCCCCTGGGATTTCTGCCTATGCACGTGATATCTCCTCACTCACGTGGTTGATTGAAGCACAAACTGATTTGTGTTGATGGCAATAACCATATAAATTCAAAGATGAAGGAGGAGGGATGACTAGAAACGATTCAGTTGACCGGTTTATGTGTGGATTAATTGTCGGAGTAGAGGAATTTGTGTAATTCAGGTAAAAAAATAACGCAATGTTTATATCACAGGACAAATTAGCTAGCAAGTTAACTAGCTAAATTGCCATACAAGTCTAGCTACCATCGCGTTTTTGTCCATTTGGGATCCTGTGTATGCGGTAGATTTTTTTGCCGTGTTTTCGTCCACTTGGGGAATGGGAGATACGGGTCCGGATTTTTTTTTGTTTGTTGTTTCCAGTGATGTGTGTCCTCCGAAGTTGGTGTAACTGCTCCAGTGTTTGGGTTAGGGGTTAGGTTTAGGGTTAGGGGGGTCAGGGTTAGGGGGTTAGGGTTCTAGGTTTGAATCGGTTGATCCACTTCCATCTCTGACACGTGGAAACCGGAGGGGGGAAGGGAGGGGGTGTACTCCACTCATATGCGCTTAGGGTTAGGGGGTTTGGGTTAGAGGGTTAGGTTTTGAATATAATTGTGTTTTGTTTCAACTGGTTAGGGTTAGGTTTCTAGTTTTGAGTCTGTTGATCCAGGGTTAGGGTTACGAGGGTTAGGGTTACGGTTAGGGGGTTAGGGTTAGGTTTTGAATATAATTGTGTTTCGTTTCAACTGGTTAGGGTTAGGGTTAGGGGTTAGGGTTAGAGGGTTAGGGGGTTTTAGGGTTAGGGGGTTTTAGGGTTAGGGGGTTTAGGGATAGGGGTTTAGGGATAGGGGTTAGGGTTAGGGGGGGTAGGGTTAGGGTGTTGGGGTAGGGGTTAGTTTCTAGTTCTGAGTCGGTTGATCCACTTCTATCTCTGACACGTGGAAGCCTAAGGGGGGGTTAGAGGGTTAGGGGGTTAGAGGTTAAGGGTTAGAGGGTTTTAGGGTTAGAGGGTTTTAGGGATAGGGGGTTAGGGATAGGGGTTTAGGGTTAGGGTTAGAGGGTTTTAGGGTTAGAGGGTTAGGGATAGGGGGTTAGGGATAGGGGTTTAGGGATAGGGGGTTAGGGATAGGGGTTTAGGGTTAGGGGTTTAGGGTTAGGTTCTAGTTTTGAGTCGGTTGATCCACTTCCATCTCTGACACGTGGAAGCCGAAGGGGGGGAAGGGAGGGGTGTGCACTCCACATCATATACGCGCGGGCCGGAGGGGTCCGGGCGCGGCCGGCCAAAGTAGTAGGCCCCACTTGTAGATTAACCCGTTGGTTGGGTTTAAAGACTGTCTGTCTGTAGGGTTAGGGTTAGGTATGGTTTTTAGAATGGTTAAGGTTGAGGTAAGAGTAAGGTATAGTTTTTTAGAATAGTTTTAGAATAGAATAGTTAAGCTTAGTGTTAGGTATAGTTTTTTAGAATGGTTAAGGTATAGGGTTAGGGTTAGGTAGGTCTGTCAACAGGTCCGGTCCTCGGTTGGTTGCCATGTGTCCATGTCGAGTGGTATGGTCATGATGTCTAGGTCTGCTTGTCAACGGAAGTGGAAAGCATAGTGCAACCTAGGAGTTTACTCTCTGTCGGATCCTTCTTTTTTAGCTCCACGTTGTCTATGTATTTACTTCCGTGTTCGTCAGTCTTTTGGCCCTGGATGTTTTCAATCATGTGTGTAATTAGGAGTTATTCCCTTCCAGGATCCTAACTCTGAATTAACACCTGTCTAGTCGAATCCAGCTGGTCTGTATGGGTATACTCGGCGTAGGATCAGGCAAAACCATTGAGTTGCGTACCTTGTGCAGGTCCGGACCTCAGTTGGTTGCCATGTGTCCCTGTCAAGTGGTTAGTGTTTAAACTACAAGTGGTTTGAGCAGACAAAAACCCAGAAGGCGAGCCCTCTCTATGGTTGTCATGCATCCGCCCTTAGAGTTCCGTCCTGTGTTTCGGTAGGTGTATGGAGGGTTTAGGATCAGGCGGTCTTCTCTGGTTTTCGTCTGCCAGTAGTTTGAACAGTTATGTTTAAAACATTGTATTCAGAGTGCAACCAATCATGATTTAGACCTTGTTTATGGAAAAGTGGTTATTTCTGTAGTTCAATGCTGCAACTTGCTGAAAATTGTCCACAGTGTTCCTATCATCTTGTTTGAACAGTTCTGTGAAAAATGTACTTCCAGAGTGCAATCAAACATGATTTAGACCTTGTTTATGGAAAAGTGGTTATTTATGTTAGTTTATTTGCTGCAACTTGCTGAAAATTGTCCACAGTGTCCCTATCATCTAGTTTGAACAGTTACAGTGCCTTGCGAAAGTATTCGGCCCCCTTGAACTTTGCGACCTTTTGCCACATTTCAGGCTTCAAACATAAAGATATAAAACTGTATTTTTTTTGTGAAGAATCAACAACAAGTGGGACACAATCATGAAGTGGAACGACATTTATTGGATATTTCAAACTTTTTTAACAAATCAAAAACTGAAAAATTGGGCATGCAAACTTATTCAGCCCCTTTACTTTCAGTGCAGCAAACTCTCTCCAGAAGTTCAGTGAGGATCTCTGAATGATCCAATGTTGACCTAAATGACTAAAGATGATAAATACAATCCACCGGTGTGTAATCAAGTCTCCGTATAAATGCACCTGCACTGTGATAGTCTCAGAGGTCCGTTAAAAGCGCAGAGAGCATCATGAAGAACAAGGAACACACCGGGCAGGTCCGAGATACTGTTGTGAAGAAGTTTAAAGCCGGATTTGGATACAAAAAGATTTCCCAAGCTTTAAACATCCCAAGAAGCGAAGCACTGTGCAAGCGATAATATTGAAATGGAAGGAGTATCAGACCACTGCAAATCTACCAAGACCTGGCCGTCCCTCTAAACTTTCAGCTCATACAAGGAGAAGACTGATCAGAGATGCAGCCAAGAGGCCCATGATCACTCTGGATGAACTGCAGAGATCTACAGCTGAGGTGGGAGACTCTGTCCATACGACAACAATCAGTTGTATATTGCACAAATCTGGCCTTTATGGAAGAGTGGCAAGAAGAAAGCCATTTCTTAAAGATATCCATAAAAAGTGTCGTTTAAAGTTTGCCACAAGCCACCTGGGAGACACACCAAACATGTGGAAGAAGGTGCTCTGGTCAGATGAAACCAAAATTGAACTTTTTGCCAACAATGCAAAACGTTATGTTTGGCGTAAAAGCAACACAGAACACACCATCCCCACTGTCAAACATGGTGGTGGCAGCATCATGGTTTGGGCCTGCTTTTCTTCAGCAGGGACAGGGAAGATGGATAAAATTGATGGGAAGATGGATGGAGCCAAATACAGGACCATTCTGGAAGAAAACCTGATGGAGTCTGCAAAAGACCTGAGACTGGGACGGAGATTTGTCTTCCAACAAGACAATGATCCAAAACATAAAGCAAAATCTACAATGGAATGGTTCAAAAATAAACATATCCAGGTGTTAGAATGGCCAAATCAAAGTCCAGACCTGAATCCAATAGAGAATCTGTGGAAAGAACTGAAAACTGCTGTTCACAAATGCTCTCCATCCAACCTCAATGAGCTCGAGCTGTTTTGCAAGGAGGAATGGGAAAAAATGTCAGTCTCTCGATGTGCAAAACTGATAGAGACATACCCCAAGCGACTTACAGCTGTAATCGCAGCAAAAGGTGGCGCTTACAAGGGGGCTGAATAATTTTGCAAGCCCAATTTTTCAGTTTTTGATTTGTTAAAAAAGTTTGAAATATCCAATAAATGTCGTTCCACTTCATGATTGTGTCCCACTTGTTGTTGATTCTTCACAAAAAAATACAGTTTTATATCTTTATTTTTTAAGCCTGAAATGTGGCAAAAGGTTGCAAAGTTCAAGGGGGCCGAATACTTTCGCAAGGCACTGTACATACTGGACAGTAGGTGGCAATGGTACTGTACACTGACTGTATATGGGGTGCAACAAACTTACCTGAGACTCCCTGTCTCTGCCAGTCTGTCCCTGCATATCTGTCCCCAGTTCTGCTGTCTGTGTGCCATCTGCCCTAGCAGGGGCTAAAATCTGATATCAACTTAGAAGGGACAATTACATGACATTTTCTCAAGAGCAATTCCTGAAAAAACACCAAAAGTACACTGACTGTATATGGGGTGCAACAAACTTACCTGAGACTCCCTGTCTCTGCCAGTCTGTCCCTGCATATCTGTCCCCAGTTCTGCTGTCTGTGTGCCATCTGCCCTAGCAGGGGCTAAAATCTGATATCAACTTTGAAGGGGACAATTACATGACATTTTCTCAAGAGCAATTCCTGAAAAAACACCAAAAGTAGTGCTGTAACACATAGCCTACGCTGTAATATGTTAAATGTATATTGAGGAACCATAATCACTACTACTGGATAATTGATAGGTACAGTAGTTAACTGAAGGGTTGTCCCAACTTGTTCAAATCATTATAATACTACTACTAATAATAGTTAAAGCAGTGTTCCTTTTCAGTCCAGTATGTGTGCAGGTATATGTGCTTACAACCAGCCTTTCTTGGTATTGCTGGTTGTAGTACATATACCTGCATACATACTGGACAGTAGGTGGCAATGGTACTGTAAACTAACGGTATATGGGGTGCAACAAACTTACCTGAGACTCCCTGTCTCTGCCAGTCTGTCCCTGCATATCTGTCCCCAGTTCTGCTGTCTGTGTGCCATCTGCCCTAGCAGGGGCTAAAATCTGATATCAACTTTGAAGGGGACAATTACATGACATTTTCTCAAGAGAAATTCCTGAAAAAACACCAAAAGTAGTGCTGTAACACATAGCCTACGCTGTAATATGTTAAATGTATATTGAGGAACCATAATCACTACTACTGGATAATTGATAGGTACAGTAGTTAACTGAAGGGTTGTCCCAACTTGTTCAAATCATTATAATACTACTACTAATAATAGTTAAAGCAGTGTTCCTTATCAGTCCAGTATGTATGCAGGTATATGTGCTACATACAACCAGCCTTTCTTGGTATTGCTGGTTGTTGTACATATACCTGCATACATACCGGACAGTAGGTGGCAATGGTACTGTACACTGACTGTATATGGGGTGCAACAAACTTACCTGAGACTCCCTGTCTCTACCAGTCTGTCCCCAGTTCTGCTGTCTGTGTGCCATCTGCCCTAGCAGGGGCTAAAATCTGATATCAACTTTGAAGGGGACAATTACATGACATTTTCTCAAGAGCAATTCCTGAAAAAACACCAAAAGTAGTGCTGTAACACATAGCCTACGCTGTAATATGTTAAATGTATATTGAGGAACCATAATCACTACTACTGGATAATTGATAGGTACAGTAGTTAACTGAAGGGTTGTCCCAACTTGTTCAAATCATTATAATACTACTACTAATAATAGTTAAAGCAGTGTTCCTTATCAGTCCAGTATGTATGCAGGTATATGTACTTACAACCAGCCTTTCATCATTTATTTCAACGTGTTACAACGTGAAATCGCCTCTATTCCATTCAAACCGTAGAGGACCAAACTACATCTCCCATAATGCAACGCCAGCACAGGTGGCCAGCAAAGCTAATCGTCTACATCCAGAAAGGCTTGCTAGCTAGCAACAGCAGCACTTTTAGCACTCTGTAAACTATATTAATAACAACAATAAAACTCTGAAAGTTACATGTTTCAATAGTCTCACACTCCCTTATAACAATATCTACAGCATTAACCTTGGGATGTTTAATCTATTTCATGTTATGGACTTCTACAAAGGAGTAATCTGCAACACATACCCTTCTCTATGTGTTTTCTCGGACTGAGGAGAACTGGAGCTACACCATGGTGTTAGTCGGTGACACAAGCACCCAGATGAAATCAACCAATAAGAATGCTTGAATGATGAGATCCAACCAATAAGAATGCTTGAACATTAAATACACATTTCTTTAGAGGCAGGTGGAAACATAACCAACCTTGTTAACAGACGATAGCAAAAGTTCAATTTTTGACAACTCCACATAAATTGAATAGGTACTAGTTAGCTAGCTAGCTTGATAGTTAATGTTTGCTTTAGTTTGCGCGCCAGCTCTGCAAATTCAGCAAGTGTGTGTGTGAACGCTTCCAACGTTAACCTCAAGTCAATTAGTTTCATTAGTTAGCTAAACTAATGACCTACAGTGGATCAAACCATTGTGAGGCAAAGGGGTCGCTATCTTTTGAAACTTAAAAACGCGCTATTAGTGTCTATAATCAGCTTAAGTGCTTTCATTGCGTTCATTCATATTATTGAAATTACATAGATATGTTTACAGTGATATATTGGGGGGGAAATCATATTTTTCCCAGGATAGGGGGGTCGTGTCCCCCCTGGGATTTCTGCCTATGCACGTGATATCTCCTCACTCACGTGGTTGATTGAAGCACGAACTGATTTGTGTTGATGGCAATAACCATATAAATTCAAAGATGAAGAAGGAGGGATGACTAGAAACGATTCAGTTGACCGGTTTATGTGTGGATTAATTGTCGGAGTAGAGGAATTTGTGTAATTCAGGTAAAAAAATAACGCAATGTTTATATCACAGGACAAATTAGCTAGCAAGTTAACTAGCTAAATTGCCATACAAGTCTAGCTACCATCGCGTTTTTGTCCATTTGGGATCCTGTGTATGCGGTAGATTTTTTTGCCGTGTTTTCGTCCACTTGGGGAATGGGAGATACGGGTCCGGATTTTTTTTTGTTTGTTGTTTCCAGTGATGTGTGTCCTCCGAAGTTGGTGTAACTGCTCCAGTGTTTGGGTTAGGGGTTAGGTTTAGGGTTAGGGGGGTCAGGGTTAGGGGGTTAGGGTTCTAGGTTTGAATCGGTTGATCCACTTCCATCTCTGACACGTGGAAACCGGAGGGGGGAAGGGAGGGGGTGTACTCCACTCATATACGCTTAGGGTTAGGGGGTTTGGGTTAGAGGGTTAGGTTTTGAATATAATTGTGTTTTGTTTCAACTGGTTAGGGTTAGGTTTCTAGTTTTGAGTCTGTTGATCCAGGGTTAGGGTTACGAGGGTTAGGGTTTCGAGGGTTAGGGTTTCGAGGGTTAGGGTTTCGAGGGTTAGGGTTTCGAGGGTTAGGGTTTCGAGGGTTAGGATTTCGAGGGTTAGGATTGCGGGTTAGGGTTTCGAGGGTTAGGGTTAGGTTTCTAGTTTTGAGTCTGTTGATCCAGGGTTAGGGTTACGAGGGTTAGGGTTACGGTTAGGGGGTTAGGGTTAGGTTTTGAATATAATTGTGTTTCGTTTCAACTGGTTAGGGTTAGGGTTAGGGGTTAGGGTTAGAGGGTTAGGGGGTTTTAGGGTTAGGGGGTTTTAGGGTTAGGGGGTTTAGGGATAGGGGTTTAGGGATAGGGGTTTAGGGATAGGGGTTAGGGTTAGGGGGGGGGTAGGGTTAGGGTGTTGGGGTAGGGGTTAGTTTCTAGTTCTGAGTCGGTTGATCCACTTCCATCTCTGACACGTGGAAGCCTAAGGGGGGGTTAGAGGGTTAGGGGGTTAGAGGTTAAGGGTTAGAGGGTTTTAGGGTTAGAGGGTTTTAGGGATAGGGGGTTAGGGATAGGGGTTTAGGGTTAGGGTTAGAGGGTTTTAGGGTTAGAGGGTTAGGGATAGGGGGTTAGGGATAGGGGTTTAGGGATAGGGGGTTAGGGATAGGGGTTTAGGGTTAGGGGTTTAGGGTTAGGTTCTAGTTTTGAGTCGGTTGATCCACTTCCATCTCTGACACGTGGAAGCCGAAGGGGGGGAAGGGAGGGGTGTGCACTCCACATCATATACGCGCGGGCCGGAGGGGTCCGGGCGCGGCCGGCCAAAGTAGTAGGCCCCACTTGTAGATTAACCCGTTGGTTGGGTTTAAAGACTGTCTGTCTGTAGGGTTAGGGTTAGGTATGGTTTTTAGAATGGTTAAGGTTGAGGTAAGAGTAAGGTATAGTTTTTTAGAATAGTTTTAGAATAGAATAGTTAAGCTTAGGGTTAGGTATAGTTTTTTAGAATGGTTAAGGTATAGGGTTAGGGTTAGGTAGGTCTGTCAACAGGTCCGGTCCTCGGTTGGTTGCCATGTGTCCATGTCGAGTGGTATGGTCATGATGTCTAGGTCTGCTTGTCAACGGAAGTGGAAAGCATAGTGCAACCTAGGAGTTTACTCTCTGTCGGATCCTTCTTTTTTAGCTCCACGTTGTCTATGTATTTACTTCCGTGTTCGTCAGTCTTTTGGCCCTGGATGTTTTCAATCATGTGTGTAATTAGGAGTTATTCCCTTCCAGGATCCTAACTCTGAATTAACACCTGTCTAGTCGAATCCAGCTGGTCTGTATGGGTATACTCGGCGTAGGATCAGGCAAAACCATTGAGTTGCGTACCTTGTGCAGGTCCGGACCTCAGTTGGTTGCCATGTGTCCCTGTCAAGTGGTTAGTGTTTAAACTACAAGTGGTTTGAGCAGACAAAAACCCAGAAGGCGAGCCCTCTCTATGGTTGTCATGCATCCGCCCTTAGAGTTCCGTCCTGTGTTTCGGTAGGTGTATGGAGGGTTTAGGATCAGGCAAATCTTCTCTGGTTTTCGTCTGCCAGTAGTTTGAACAGTTATGTTTAAAACATTGTATTCAGAGTGCAACCAATCATGATTTAGACCTTGTTTATGGAAAAGTGGTTATTTCTGTAGTTCAATGCTGCAACTTGCTGAAAATTGTCCACAGTGTTCCTATCATCTTGTTTGAACAGTTCTGTGAAAAATGTACTTCCAGAGTGCAATCAAACATGATTTAGACCTTGTTTATGGAAAAGTGGTTATTTCTGTTAGTTTATTTGCTGCAACTTGCTGAAAATTGTCCACAGTGTCCCTATCATCTAGTTTGAACAGTTACAGTGCCTTGCGAAAGTATTCGGCCCCCTTGAACTTTGCGACCTTTTGCCACATTTCAGGCTTCAAACATAAAGATATAAAACTGTATTTTTTTGTGAAGAATCAACAACAAGTGGGACACAATCATGAAGTGGAACGACATTTATTGGATATTTCAAACTTTTTTAACAAATCAAAAACTGAAAAATTGGGCATGCAAACTTATTCAGCCCCTTTACTTTCAGTGCAGCAAACTCTCTCCAGAAGTTCAGTGAGGATCTCTGAATGATCCAATGTTGACCTAAATGACTAAAGATGATAAATACAATCCACCGGTGTGTAATCAAGTCTCCGTATAAATGCACCTGCACTGTGATAGTCTCAGAGGTCCGTTAAAAGCGCAGAGAGCATCATGAAGAACAAGGAACACACCGGGCAGGTCCGAGATACTGTTGTGAAGAAGTTGAAAGCCGGATTTGGATACAAAAAGATTTCCCAAGCTTTAAACATCCCAAGAAGCACTGTGCAAGCGATAATATTGAAATGGAAGGAGTATCAGACCACTGCAAATCTACCAAGACCTGGCCGTCCCTCTAAACTTTCAGCTCATACAAGGAGAAGACTGATCAGAGATGCAGCCAAGAGGCCCATGATCACTCTGGATGAACTGCAGAGATCTACAGCTGAGGTGGGAGACTCTGTCCATACGACAACAATCAGTTGTATATTGCACAAATCTGGCCTTTATGGAAGAGTGGCAAGAAGAAAGCCATTTCTTAAAGATATCCATAAAAAGTGTCGTTTAAAGTTTGCCACAAGCCACCTGGGAGACACACCAAACATGTGGAAGAAGGTGCTCTGGTCAGATGAAACCAAAATTGAACTTTTTGCCAACAATGCAAAACGTTATGTTTGGCGTAAAAGCAACACAGAACACACCATCCCCACTGTCAAACATGGTGGTGGCAGCATCATGGTTTGGGCCTGCTTTTCTTCAGCAGGGACAGGGAAGATGGATAAAATTGATGGGAAGATGGATGGAGCCAAATACAGGACCATTCTGGAAGAAAACCTGATGGAGTCTGCAAAAGACCTGAGACTGGGACGGAGATTTGTCTTCCAACAAGACAATGATCCAAAACATAAAGCAAATTCTACAATGGAATGGTTCAAAAATAAACATATCCAGGTGTTAGAATGGCCAAATCAAAGTCCAGACCTGAATCCAATAGAGAATCTGTGGAAAGAACTGAAAACTGCTGTTCACAAATGCTCTCCATCCAACCTCAATGAGCTCGAGCTGTTTTGCAAGGAGGAATGGGAAAAAATGTCAGTCTCTCGATGTGCAAAACTGATAGAGACATACCCCAAGCGACTTACAGCTGTAATCGCAGCAAAAGGTGGCGCTTACAAGGGGGCTGAATAATTTTGCAAGCCCAATTTTTCAGTTTTTGATTTGTTAAAAAAGTTTGAAATATCCAATAAATGTCGTTCCACTTCATGATTGTGTCCCACTTGTTGTTGATTCTTCACAAAAAAATACAGTTTTATATCTTTATTTTTGAAGCCTGAAATGTGGCAAAAGGTTGCAAAGTTCAAGGGGGCCGAATACTTTCGCAAGGCACTGTACATACTGGACAGTAGGTGGCAATGGTACTGTACACTGACTGTATATGGGGTGCAACAAACTTACCTGAGACTCCCTGTCTCTGCCAGTCTGTCCCTGCATATCTGTCCCCAGTTCTGCTGTCTGTGTGCCATCTGCCCTAGCAGGGGCTAAAATCGGATATCAACTTTGGAGGGGACAATTACATGACATTTTCTCAAGAGCAATTCCTGAAAAAACACCAAAAGTAGTGCTGTAACACATAGCCTACGCTGTAATATGTTAAATGTATATTGAGGAACCATAATCACTACTACTGGATAATTGATAGGTACAGTAGTTAACTGAAGGGTTGTCCCAACTTGTTCAAATCATTATAATACTACTACTAATAATAGTTAAAGCAGTGTTCCTTTTCAGTCCTGTATGTGTGCAGGTATATGTGCTTACAACCAGCCTTTCTTGGTATTGCTGGTTGTAGTACATATACCTGCATACATACTGGACAGTAGGTGGCAATGGTACTGTAAACTAACGGTATATGGGGTGCAACAAACTTACCTGAGACTCCCTGTCTCTGCCAGTCTGTCCCTGCATATCTGTCCCCAGTTCTGCTGTCTGTGTGCCATCTGCCCTAGCAGGGGCTAAAATCTGATATCAACTTTGAAGGGGACAATTACATGACATTTTCTCAAGAGCAATTCCTGAAAAAACACCAAAAGTAGTGCTGTAACACATAGCCTACGCTGTAATATGTTAAATGTATATTGAGGAACCATAATCACTACTACTGGATAATTGATAGGTACAGTAGTTAACTGAAGGGTTGTCCCAACTTGTTCAAATCATTATAATACTACTACTAATAATAGTTAAAGCAGTGTTCCTTATCAGTCCAGTATGTATGCAGGTATATGTGCTACATACAACCAGCCTTTCTTGGTATTGCTGGTTGTTGTACATATACCTGCATACATACCGGACAGTAGGTGGCAATGGTACTGTACACTGACTGTATATGGGGTGCAACAAACTTACCTGAGACTCCCTGTCTCTACCAGTCTGTCCCCAGTTCTGCTGTCTGTGTGCCATCTGCCCTAGCAGGGGCTAAAATCTGATATCAACTTTGAAGGGGACAATTACATGACATTTTCTCAAGAGCAATTCCTGAAAAAACACCAAAAGTAGTGCTGTAACACATAGCCTACGCTGTAATATGTTAAATGTATATTGAGGAACCATAATCACTACTACTGGATAATTGATAGGTACAGTAGTTAACTGAAGGGTTGTCCCAACTTGTTCAAATCATTATAATACTACTACTAATAATAGTTAAAGCAGTGTTCCTTATCAGTCCAGTATGTATGCAGGTATATGTACTTACAACCAGCCTTTCATCATTTATTTCAACGTGTTACAACGTGAAATCGCCTCTATTCCATTCAAACCGTAGAGGACCAAACTACATCTCCCATAATGCAACGCCAGCACAGGTGGCCAGCAAAGCTAATCGTCTACATCCAGAAAGGCTTGCTAGCTAGCAACAGCAGCACTTTTAGCACTCTGTAAACTATATTAATAACAACAATAAAACTCTGAAAGTTACATGTTTCAATAGTCTCACACTCCCTTATAACAATATCTACAGCATTAACCTTGGGATGTTTAATCTATTTCATGTTATGGACTTCTACAAAGGAGTAATCTGCAACACATACCCTTCTCTATGTGTTTTCTCGGACTGAGGAGAACTGGAGCTACACCATGGTGTTAGTCGGTGACACAAGCACCCAGATGAAATCAACCAATAAGAATGCTTGAATGATGAGATCCAACCAATAAGAATGCTTGAACATTAAATACACATTTCTTTAGAGGCAGGTGGAAACATAACCAACCTTGTTAACAGACGATAGCAAAAGTTCAATTTTTGACAACTCCACATAAATTGAATAGGTACTAGTTAGCTAGCTAGCTTGATAGTTAATGTTTGCTTTAGTTTGCGCGCCAGCTCTGCAAATTCAGCAAGTGTGTGTGTGAACACTTCCAACGTTAACCTCAAGTCAATTAGTTTCATTAGTTAGCTAAACTAATGACCTACAGTGGATCAAACCATTGTGAGGCAAAGGGGTCGCTATCTTTTGAAACTTAAAAACGCGCTATTAGTGTCTATAATCAGCTTAAGTGCTTTCATTGCGTTCATTCATATTATTGAAATTACATAGATATGTTTACAGTGATATATTGGGGGGGAAATCATATTTTTCCCAGGATAGGGGGGTCGTGTCCCCCCTGGGATTTCTGCCTATGCACGTGATATCTCCTCACTCACGTGGTTGATTGAAGCACGAACTGATTTGTGTTGATGGCAATAACCATATAAATTCAAAGATGAAGAAGGAGGGATGACTAGAAACGATTCAGTTGACCGGTTTATGTGTGGATTAATTGTCGGAGTAGAGGAATTTGTGTAATTCAGGTAAAAAAATAACGCAATGTTTATATCACAGGACAAATTAGCTAGCAAGTTAACTAGCTAAATTGCCATACAAGTCTAGCTACCATCGCGTTTTTGTCCATTTGGGATCCTGTGTATGCGGTAGATTTTTTTGCCGTGTTTTCGTCCACTTGGGGAATGGGAGATACGGGTCCGGATTTTTTTTTGTTTGTTGTTTCCAGTGATGTGTGTCCTCCGAAGTTGGTGTAACTGCTCCAGTGTTTGGGTTAGGGGTTAGGTTTAGGGTTAGGGGGGTCAGGGTTAGGGGGTTAGGGTTCTAGGTTTGAATCGGTTGATCCACTTCCATCTCTGACACGTGGAAACCGGAGGGGGGAAGGGAGGGGGTGTACTCCACTCATATGCTCTTAGGGTTAGGGGGTTTGGGTTAGAGGGTTAGGTTTTGAATATAATTGTGTTTTGTTTCAACTGGTTAGGGTTAGGTTTCTAGTTTTGAGTCTGTTGATCCAGGGTTAGGGTTACGAGGGTTAGGGTTTCGAGGGTTAGGGTTTCGAGGGTTAGGGTTTCGAGGGTTAGGGTTTCGAGGGTTAGGATTTCGAGGGTTAGGATTGCGGGTTAGGGTTTCGAGGGTTAGGGTTAGGTTTCTAGTTTTGAGTCTGTTGATCCAGGGTTAGGGTTACGAGGGTTAGGGTTACGGTTAGGGGGTTAGGGTTAGGTTTTGAATATAATTGTGTTTCGTTTCAACTGGTTAGGGTTAGGGTTAGGGGTTAGGGTTAGAGGGTTAGGGGGTTTTAGGGTTAGGGGGTTTAGGGATAGGGGTTTAGGGATAGGGGTTTAGGGATAGGGGTTAGGGTTAGGGGGGGTTAGGGTGTTGGGGTAGGGGTTAGTTTCTAGTTCTGAGTCGTTTGATCCACTTCCATCTCTGACACGTGGAAGCCTAAGGGGGGGTTAGAGGGTTAGGGGGTTAGAGGTTAAGGGTTAGAGGGTTTTAGGGTTAGAGGGTTTTAGGGATAGGGGGTTAGGGATAGGGGTTTAGGGTTAGGGTTAGAGGGTTTTAGGGTTAGAGGGTTAGGGATAGGGGGTTAGGGATAGGGGTTTAGGGATAGGGGGTTAGGGATAGGGGTTTAGGGTTAGGGGTTTAGGGTTAGGTTCTAGTTTTGAGTCGGTTGATCCACTTCCATCTCTGACACGTGGAAGCCGAAGGGGGGGAAGGGAGGGGTGTGCACTCCACATCATATACGCGCGGGCCGGAGGGGTCCGGGCGCGGCCGGCCAAAGTAGTAGGCCCCACTTGTAGATTAACCCGTTGGTTGGGTTTAAAGACTGTCTGTCTGTAGGGTTAGGGTTAGGTATGGTTTTTAGAATGGTTAAGGTTGAGGTAAGAGTAAGGTATAGTTTTTTAGAATAGTTTTAGAATAGAATAGTTAAGCTTAGGGTTAGGTATAGTTTTTTAGAATGGTTAAGGTATAGGGTTAGGGTTAGGTAGGTCTGTCAACAGGTCCGGTCCTCGGTTGGTTGCCATGTGTCCATGTCGAGTGGTATGGTCATGATGTCTAGGTCTGCTTGTCAACAGAAGTGGAAAGCATAGTGCAACCTAGGAGTTTACTCTCTGTCGGATCCTTCTTTTTTAGCTCCACGTTGTCTATGTATTTACTTCCGTGTTCGTCAGTCTTTTGGCCCTGGATGTTTTCAATCATGTGTGTAATTAGGAGTTATTCCCTTCCAGGATCCTAACTCTGAATTAACACCTGTCTAGTCGAATCCAGCTGGTCTGTATGGGTATACTCGGCGTAGGATCAGGCAAAACCATTGAGTTGCGTACCTTGTGCAGGTCCGGACCTCAGTTGGTTGCCATGTGTCCCTGTCAAGTGGTTAGTGTTTAAACTACAAGTGGTTTGAGCAGACAAAAACCCAGAAGGCGAGCCCTCTCTATGGTTGTCATGCATCCGCCCTTAGAGTTCCGTCCTGTGTTTCGGTAGGTGTATGGAGGGTTTAGGATCAGGCAAATCTTCTCTGGTTTTCGTCTGCCAGTAGTTTGAACAGTTATGTTTAAAACATTGTATTCAGAGTGCAACCAATCATGATTTAGACCTTGTTTATGGAAAAGTGGTTATTTCTGTAGTTCAATGCTGCAACTTGCTGAAAATTGTCCACAGTGTTCCTATCATCTAGTTTGAACAGTTCTGTGAAAAATGTACTTCCAGAGTGCAATCAAACATGATTTAGACCTTGTTTATGGAAAAGTGGTTATTTCTGTTAGTTTATTTGCTGCAACTTGCTGAAAATTGTCCACAGTGTCCCTATCATCTAGTTTGAACAGTTACAGTGCCTTGCGAAAGTATTCGGCCCCCTTGAACTTTGCGACCTTTTGCCACATTTCAGGCTTCAAACATAAAGATATAAAACTGTATTTTTTTGTGAAGAATCAACAACAAGTGGGACACAATCATGAAGTGGATCGACATTTATTGGATATTTCAAACTTTTTTAACAAATCAAAAACTGAAAAATTGGGCATGCAAACTTATTCAGCCCCTTTACTTTCAGTGCAGCAAACTCTCTCCAGAAGTTCAGTGAGGATCTCTGAATGATCCAATGTTGACCTAAATGACTAAAGATGATAAATACAATCCACCGGTGTGTAATCAAGTCTCCGTATAAATGCACCTGCACTGTGATAGTCTCAGAGGTCCGTTAAAAGCGCAGAGAGCATCATGAAGAACAAGGAACACACCGGGCAGGTCCGAGATACTGTTGTGAAGAAGTTTAAAGCCGGATTTGGATACAAAAAGATTTCCCAAGCTTTAAACATCCCAAGAAGCACTGTGCAAGCGATAATATTGAAATGGAAGGAGTATCAGACCACTGCAAATCTACCAAGACCTGGCCGTCCCTCTAAACTTTCAGCTCATACAAGGAGAAGACTGATCAGAGATGCAGCCAAGAGGCCCATGATCACTCTGGATGAACTGCAGAGATCTACAGCTGAGGTGGGAGACTCTGTCCATACGACAACAATCAGTTGTATATTGCACAAATCTGGCCTTTATGGAAGAGTGGCAAGAAGAAAGCCATTTCTTAAAGATATCCATAAAAAGTGTTGTTTAAAGTTTGCCACAAGCCACCTGGGAGACACACCAAACATGTGGAAGAAGGTGCTCTGGTCAGATGAAACCAAAATTGAACTTTTTGCCAACAATGCAAAACGTTATGTTTGGCGTAAAAGCAACACAGAACACACCATCCCCACTGTCAAACATGGTGGTGGCAGCATCATGGTTTGGGCCTGCTTTTCTTCAGCAGGGACAGGGAAGATGGATAAAATTGATGGGAAGATGGATGGAGCCAAATACAGGACCATTCTGGAAGAAAACCTGATGGAGTCTGCAAAAGACCTGAGACTGGGACGGAGATTTGTCTTCCAACAAGACAATGATCCAAAACATAAAGCAAAATCTACAATGGAATGGTTCAAAAATAAACATATCCAGGTGTTAGAATGGCCAAATCAAAGTCCAGACCTGAATCCAATAGAGAATCTGTGGAAAGAACTGAAAACTGCTGTTCACAAATGCTCTCCATCCAACCTCAATGAGCTCGAGCTGTTTTGCAAGGAGGAATGGGAAAAAATGTCAGTCTCTCGATGTGCAAAACTGATAGAGACATACCCCAAGCGACTTACAGCTGTAATCGCAGCAAAAGGTGGCGCTTACAAGGGGGCTGAATAATTTTGCAAGCCCAATTTTTCAGTTTTTGATTTGTTAAAAAAGTTTGAAATATCCAATAAATGTCGTTCCACTTCATGATTGTGTCCCACTTGTTGTTGATTCTTCACAAAAAAATACAGTTTTATATCTTTATTTTTGAAGCCTGAAATGTGGCAAAAGGTTGCAAAGTTCAAGGGGGCCGAATACTTTCGCAAGGCACTGTACATACTGGACAGTAGGTGGCAATGGTACTGTACACTGACTGTATATGGGGTGCAACAAACTTACCTGAGACTCCCTGTCTCTGCCAGTCTGTCCCTGCATATCTGTCCCCAGTTCTGCTGTCTGTGTGCCATCTGCCCTAGCAGGGGCTAAAATCTGATATCAACTTAGAAGGGACAATTACATGACATTTTCTCAAGAGCAATTCCTGAAAAAACACCAAAAGTACACTGACTGTATATGGGGTGCAACAAACTTACCTGAGACTCCCTGTCTCTGCCAGTCTGTCCCTGCATATCTGTCCCCAGTTCTGCTGTCTGTGTGCCATCTGCCCTAGCAGGGGCTAAAATCTGATATCAACTTTGAAGGGGACAATTACATGACATTTTCTCAAGAGCAATTCCTGAAAAAACACCAAAAGTAGTGCTGTAACACATAGCCTACGCTGTAATATGTTAAATGTATATTGAGGAACCATAATCACTACTACTGGATAATTGATAGGTACAGTAGTTAACTGAAGGGTTGTCCCAACTTGTTCAAATCATTATAATACTACTACTAATAATAGTTAAAGCAGTGTTCCTTATCAGTCCAGTATGTATGCAGGTATATGTGCTACATACAACCAGCCTTTCTTGGTATTGCTGGTTGTTGTACATATACCTGCATACATACCGGACAGTAGGTGGCAATGGTACTGTACACTGACTGTATATGGGGTGCAACAAACTTACCTGAGACTCCCTGTCTCTACCAGTCTGTCCCCAGTTCTGCTGTCTGTGTGCCATCTGCCCTAGCAGGGGCTAAAATCTGATATCAACTTTGAAGGGGACAATTACATGACATTTTCTCAAGAGCAATTCCTGAAAAAACACCAAAAGTAGTGCTGTAACACATAGCCTACGCTGTAATATGTTAAATGTATATTGAGGAACCATAATCACTACTACTGGATAATTGATAGGTACAGTAGTTAACTGAAGGGTTGTCCCAACTTGTTCAAATCATTATAATACTACTACTAATAATAGTTAAAGCAGTGTTCCTTATCAGTCCAGTATGTATGCAGGTATATGTACTTACAACCAGCCTTTCATCATTTATTTCAACGTGTTACAACGTGAAATCGCCTCTATTCCATTCAAACCGTAGAGGACCAAACTACATCTCCCATAATGCAACGCCAGCACAGGTGGCCAGCAAAGCTAATCGTCTACATCCAGAAAGGCTTGCTAGCTAGCAACAGCAGCACTTTTAGCACTCTGTAAACTATATTAATAACAACAATAAAACTCTGAAAGTTACATGTTTCAATAGTCTCACACTCCCTTATAACAATATCTACAGCATTAACCTTGGGATGTTTAATCTATTTCATGTTATGGACTTCTACAAAGGAGTAATCTGCAACACATACCCTTCTCTATGTGTTTTCTCGGACTGAGGAGAACTGGAGCTACACCATGGTGTTAGTCGGTGACACAAGCACCCAGATGAAATCAACCAATAAGAATGCTTGAATGATGAGATCCAACCAATAAGAATGCTTGAACATTAAATACACATTTCTTTAGAGGCAGGTGGAAACATAACCAACCTTGTTAACAGACGATAGCAAAAGTTCAATTTTTGACAACTCCACATAAATTGAATAGGTACTAGTTAGCTAGCTAGCTTGATAGTTAATGTTTGCTTTAGTTTGCGCGCCAGCTCTGCAAATTCAGCAAGTGTGTGTGTGAACACTTCCAACGTTAACCTCAAGTCAATTAGTTTCATTAGTTAGCTAAACTAATGACCTACAGTGGATCAAACCATTGTGAGGCAAAGGGGTCGCTATCTTTTGAAACTTAAAAACGCGCTATTAGTGTCTATAATCAGCTTAAGTGCTTTCATTGCGTTCATTCATATTATTGAAATTACATAGATATGTTTACAGTGATATATTGGGGGGGAAATCATATTTTTCCCAGGATAGGGGGGTCGTGTCCCCCCTGGGATTTCTGCCTATGCACGTGATATCTCCTCACTCACGTGGTTGATTGAAGCACGAACTGATTTGTGTTGATGGCAATAACCATATAAATTCAAAGATGAAGAAGGAGGGATGACTAGAAACGATTCAGTTGACCGGTTTATGTGTGGATTAATTGTCGGAGTAGAGGAATTTGTGTAATTCAGGTAAAAAAATAACGCAATGTTTATATCACAGGACAAATTAGCTAGCAAGTTAACTAGCTAAATTGCCATACAAGTCTAGCTACCATCGCGTTTTTGTCCATTTGGGATCCTGTGTATGCGGTAGATTTTTTTGCCGTGTTTTCGTCCACTTGGGGAATGGGAGATACGGGTCCGGATTTTTTTTTGTTTGTTGTTTCCAGTGATGTGTGTCCTCCGAAGTTGGTGTAACTGCTCCAGTGTTTGGGTTAGGGGTTAGGTTTAGGGTTAGGGGGGTCAGGGTTAGGGGGTTAGGGTTCTAGGTTTGAATCGGTTGATCCACTTCCATCTCTGACACGTGGAAACCGGAGGGGGGAAGGGAGGGGGTGTACTCCACTCATATGCGCTTAGGGTTAGGGGGTTTGGGTTAGAGGGTTAGGTTTTGAATATAATTGTGTTTTGTTTCAACTGGTTAGGGTTAGGTTTCTAGTTTTGAGTCTGTTGATCCAGGGTTAGGGTTACGAGGGTTAGGGTTTCGAGGGTTAGGGTTTCGAGGGTTAGGGTTTCGAGGGTTAGGGTTTCGAGGGTTAGGGTTTCGAGGGTTAGGGTTTCGAGGGTTAGGATTTCGAGGGTTAGGATTGCGGGTTAGGGTTTCGAGGGTTAGGGTTAGGTTTCTAGTTTTGAGTCTGTTGATCCAGGGTTAGGGTTACGAGGGTTAGGGTTACGGTTAGGGGGTTAGGGTTAGGTTTTGAATATAATTGTGTTTCGTTTCAACTGGTTAGGGTTAGGGTTAGGGGTTAGGGTTAGAGGGTTAGGGGGTTTTAGGGTTAGGGGGTTTAGGGATAGGGGTTTAGGGATAGGGGTTTAGGGATAGGGGTTAGGGTTAGGGGGGGGTAGGGTTAGGGTTTTGGGGTAGGGGTTAGTTTCTAGTTCTGAGTCGGTTGATCCACTTCCATCTCTGACACGTGGAAGCCTAAGGGGGGGTTAGAGGGTTAGGGGGTTAGAGGTTAAGGGTTAGAGGGTTTTAGGGTTAGAGGGTTTTAGGGATAGGGGGTTAGGGATAGGGGTTTAGGGTTAGGGTTAGAGGGTTTTAGGGTTAGAGGGTTAGGGATAGGGGGTTAGGGATAGGGGTTTAGGGATAGGGGGTTAGGGATAGGGGTTTAGGGTTAGGGGTTTAGGGTTAGGTTCTAGTTTTGAGTCGGTTGATCCACTTCCATCTCTGACACGTGGAAGCCGAAGGGGGGGAAGGGAGGGGTGTGCACTCCACATCATATACGCGCGGGCCGGAGGGGTCCGGGCGCGGCCGGCCAAAGTAGTAGGCCCCACTTGTAGATTAACCCGTTGGTTGGGTTTAAAGACTGTCTGTCTGTAGGGTTAGGGTTAGGTATGGTTTTTAGAATGGTTAAGGTTGAGGTAAGAGTAAGGTATAGTTTTTTAGAATAGTTTTAGAATAGAATAGTTAAGCTTAGGGTTAGGTATAGTTTTTTAGAATGGTTAAGGTATAGGGTTAGGGTTAGGTAGGTCTGTCAACAGGTCCGGTCCTCGGTTGGTTGCCATGTGTCCATGTCGAGTGGTATGGTCATGATGTCTAGGTCTGCTTGTCAACGGAAGTGGAAAGCATAGTGCAACCTAGGAGTTTACTCTCTGTCGGATCCTTCTTTTTTAGCTCCACGTTGTCTATGTATTTACTTCCGTGTTCGTCAGTCTTTTGGCCCTGGATGTTTTCAATCATGTGTGTAATTAGGAGTTATTCCCTTCCAGGATCCTAACTCTGAATTAACACCTGTCTAGTCGAATCCAGCTGGTCTGTATGGGTATACTCGGCGTAGGATCAGGCAAAACCATTGAGTTGCGTACCTTGTGCAGGTCCGGACCTCAGTTGGTTGCCATGTGTCCCTGTCAAGTGGTTAGTGTTTAAACTACAAGTGGTTTGAGCAGACAAAAACCCAGAAGGCGAGCCCTCTCTATGGTTGTCATGCATCCGCCCTTAGAGTTCCGTCCTGTGTTTCGGTAGGTGTATGGAGGGTTTAGGATCAGGCAAATCTTCTCTGGTTTTCGTCTGCCAGTAGTTTGAACAGTTATGTTTAAAACATTGTATTCAGAGTGCAACCAATCATGATTTAGACCTTGTTTATGGAAAAGTGGTTATTTCTGTAGTTCAATTCTGCAACTTGCTGAAAATTGTCCACAGTGTTCCTATCATCTAGTTTGAACAGTTCTGTGAAAAATGTACTTCCAGAGTGCAATCAAACATGATTTAGACCTTGTTTATGGAAACGTGGTTATTTCTGTTAGTTTATTTGCTGCAACTTATTGAAAATTGTCCATAGTGTCCCTATCATCTAGTTTGAACAGTTCTGTAAAAAACATTGTATCCAGAGTGCAATCAAACATGATTTAGACCTTGTTTATGGAAAAGTGGTTATTTCTGTAGTTCAATTGCTGCCACTTGCTGAAAATTGTCCACAGTGTCCCTATCATCTTGTTTGAACAGTTCTGTGAAAAATGTACTTCCAGAGTGCAATCAAACATGATTTAGACCTTGTTTATGGAAAAGTGGTTATTTCTGTTAGTTTATTTGCTGCAACTTGCTGAAAATTGTCCACAGTGTCCCTATCATCTAGTTTGAACAGTTACAGTACCTTGCGAAAGTATTCGGCCCCCTTGAACTTTGCGACCTTTTGCCACATTTCAGGCTTCAAACATAAAGATATAAAACTGTATTTTTTTGTGAAGAATCAACAACAAGTGGGACACAATCATGAAGTGGAACGACATTTATTGGATATTTCAAACTTTTTTAACAAATCAAAAACTGAAAAATTGGGCATGCAAACTTATTCAGCCCCTTTACTTTCAGTGCAGCAAACTCTCTCCAGAAGTTCAGTGAGGATCTCTGAATGATCCAATGTTGACCTAAATGACTAAAGATGATAAATACAATCCACCGGTGTGTAATCAAGTCTCCGTATAAATGCACCTGCACTGTGATAGTCTCAGAGGTCCGTTAAAAGCGCAGAGAGCATCATGAAGAACAAGGAACACACCGGGCAGGTCCGAGATACTGTTGTGAAGAAGTTTAAAGCCGGATTTGGATACAAAAAGATTTCCCAAGCTTTAAACATCCCAAGAAGCACTGTGCAAGCGATAATATTGAAATGGAAGGAGTATCAGACCACTGCAAATCTACCAAGACCTGGCCGTCCCTCTAAACTTTCAGCTCATACAAGGAGAAGACTGATCAGAGATGCAGCCAAGAGGCCCATGATCACTCTGGATGAACTGCAGAGATCTACAGCTGAGGTGGGAGACTCTGTCCATACGACAACAATCAGTTGTATATTGCACAAATCTGGCCTTTATGGAAGAGTGGCAAGAAGAAAGCCATTTCTTAAAGATATCCATAAAAAGTGTCGTTTAAAGTTTGCCACAAGCCACCTGGGAGACACACCAAACATGTGGAAGAAGGTGCTCTGGTCAGATGAAACCAAAATTGAACTTTTTGCCAACAATGCAAAACGTTATGTTTGGCGTAAAAGCAACACAGAACACACCATCCCCACTGTCAAACATGGTGGTGGCAGCATCATGGTTTGGGCCTGCTTTTCTTCAGCAGGGACAGGGAAGATGGATAAAATTGATGGGAAGATGGATGGAGCCAAATACAGGACCATTCTGGAAGAAAACCTGATGGAGTCTGCAAAAGACCTGAGACTGGGACGGAGATTTGTCTTCCAACAAGACAATGATCCAAAACATAAAGCAAAATCTACAATGGAATGGTTCAAAAATAAACATATCCAGGTGTTAGAATGGCCAAATCAAAGTCCAGACCTGAATCCAATAGAGAATCTGTGGAAAGAACTGAAAACTGCTGTTCACAAATGCTCTCCATCCAACCTCAATGAGCTCGAGCTGTTTTGCAAGGAGGAATGGGAAAAAATGTCAGTCTCTCGATGTGCAAAACTGATAGAGACATACCCCAAGCGACTTACAGCTGTAATCGCAGCAAAAGGTGGCGCTTACAAGGGGACTGAATAATTTTGCAAGCCCAATTTTTCAGTTTTTGATTTGTTAAAAAAGTTAGAAATATCCAATAAATGTCGTTCCACTTCATGATTGTGTCCCACTTGTTGTTGATTCTTCACAAAAAAATACAGTTTTATATCTTTATTTTTGAAGCCTGAAATGTGGCAAAAGGTTGCAAAGTTCAAGGGGGCCGAATACTTTCGCAAGGCACTGTACATACTGGACAGTAGGTGGCAATGGTACTGTACACTGACTGTATATGGGGTGCAACAAACTTACCTGAGACTCCCTGTCTCTGCCAGTCTGTCCCTGCATATCTGTCCCCAGTTCTGCTGTCTGTGTGCCATCTGCCCTAGCAGGGGCTAAAATCGGATATCAACTTTGGAGGGGACAATTACATGACATTTTCTCAAGAGCAATTCCTGAAAAAACACCAAAAGTAGTGCTGTAACACATAGCCTACGCTGTAATATGTTAAATGTATATTGAGGAACCATAATCACTACTACTGGATAATTGATAGTGTAATGAGTTTCGTCTTCATACGAAGGAGAGTCGGACCAAAATGCAGCGTGTGGTTTACGATCCATGTTTATTAATAATACGAAACACGAATCTCCAATACAATACTACAAAAACAAAACGTAACGAAACCCTAACAGCCTATATAGTGTGAACACAGGGACACATAGGACAGGAACAATCACCCACAAACACACAGTGAAACCCAGGCTACCTAAATATGGTTCCCAATCAGAGACAATGACGAACACCTGCCTCTGACTGAGAACCATATCAGGCTGAACATAGAAATAGACAAACAAGACATGAAACATAGAATACCCACTCAGATCACACCCTGACCAATCAAAACATAGAAAATACAAAGTAAACTATGGTCAGGGCGTGACAGTACCCCCCCCCCCCAAGGTGCGGACTCCGGCCGCAAAACCTGAACCTATAGGGGAGGGTCTGGGTGGGCATCTGTCCGCGGTGGCGGCTCTGGCGCTGGACGTGGACCCCACTCCATGACAGTTTTAATCCCCCTCCTAAACGTCCCTAAATAGGTTACCCACCACAATGATAACATGGGACAGAGGGACAGCTCGGGACAGAGGTAACTCGGGACAGATGGGTAGCTCAGCACTGAGAGGAAGCTCAGCACTGAGAAGAAGCTCAGCACTGAGAGGAAGCCCAGGCAGGTAGTAGAAACTACCAGAACCTGGCTGGCTGGCGGTTTCAGCAGATCCTGGTCGACTAGCAGATCTGGAAGAATCTGGTCGACTGGCGGATCTGGGAGAATCTGGTCGACTGGCGGATCTGGGAGAATCTGGTCGACTGGCGGATCTGGGAGAATCTGGTCGACTGGCGGATCTGGGAGAATCTGGTCGACTGGCGGATCTGGGAGAATCTGGTCGACTGGCGGATCTGGGAGAATCTGGACGACTGGCAGATCTGGAAGAGTCTGGACGACTGGCAGATCTGGAAGAGTCTGGTCGACTGGCAGATCTGGAAGAGTCTGGTCGACTGGCAGATCTGGAAGAGTCTGGTCGACTGGCAGATCTGGAAGAGTCTGGTCGACTGGCAGATCTGGAAGAGTCTGGTCGACTGGCAGATCTGGAAGAGTCTGGTCGACTGGCAGATCTGGAAGAGTCTGGTCGACTGGCAGATCTGGAAGAGTCTGGTCGACTGGCAGATCTGGAAGAGTCTGGACGACTGGCAGATCTGGAAGAGTCTGGACGACTGGCAGATCTGGAAGAGTCTGGACGACTGGCAGATCTGGAAGAGTCTGGACGACGGGCAGATCTGGAAGAGTCTGGATGACGGGCAGATCTGGAAGAGTCTGGACGACTGGCAGATCTGGAAGAGTCTGGTCGACTGGCAGATCTGGAAGAGTCTGGACGACTGGCAGATCTGGAAGAGTCTGGACGACTGGCAGATCTGGAAGAGTCTGGACGACTGGCAGATCTGGAAGAGTCTGGACGACTGGCAGATCTGGAAGAGACTGGTCGACACAGACTGGCTGCTCTGGCTGCTCCATGCTGACTGACAGCTCTGGCTGCTCCATGCTGGCAGACTGCTCTGGCTGCTCCATGCTGACTGGCAGCTCTGGCTGCTCCATGCTGACTGGCGGCCCTGGCTGCTCTGGCTGCTCCATGCTGACTGACAGCTCTGGCTGCTCTGGCTGCTCCATGCTGACTGGCGGCCCTGGCTGCTCTGGCTGCTCCATGCTGACTGGCGGCCCTGGCTGCTCCATGCTGACTGGCGGCCCTGGCTGCTCCCTGCTAACTGGCGGCCCTGGCTGCTCCCTGCTAACTGGCAGCTCTGGCTGCTCTGGCTGCTCCATGCTGACTGACTGCTCCATGCTGACTGGCTGCTCCATGCTGACTGGCTGCTCCATGCTGACTGGCGGCCCTGGCTGCTCCATGCTGACTGGCGGCCCTGGCTGCTCCATGCTGACTGGCGGCCCTGGCTGCTCCATGCAGACTGGCAGCTCTGGCGGCTCCTTGCAGACTGGCAGCTCTGGCGGCTCCTTGCAGACTGGCAGCTTTGGCGGCTCCTTGCAGACTGGCAGCTTTGGCGGCATCCTGCAGACAGGCAGCTCTGGCGGCTCCTTGCAGACTGGCAGCTCCTTGCAGACTGGCAGCTCCTTGCAGACTGGCAGCTCCTTGCAAACTGGCAGCTCTATGCTAACTGGCAGCTCTATGCTAACTGGCAGCTCTATGCTAACTGGCAGCTCTATGCTAACTGGCAGCTCTATGCTAACTGGCAGCTCTATGCTAACTGGCAGCTCTATGCTAACTGGCAGCTCTATGCTAACTGGCAGTTCTGAACAGGCGGGAGACTCCGGCAACGCTGTAGAGGCGGAAAGCTCTGACAGCGCTAAACCGGCGGGAGACTCCAACAGCGCTGAAGAGGAGGAAGGCTCTGGCAGCGCTGAACAGGTGAGAGACTCCGACAGCGCTGGAGAGGAGGAAGGCTCCGACAGCGCTAAACAGGCGAGGCGCACTGTAGGCCTGATGCGTGGTGCTGGCACTGGTGGTACTGGGCCGAGGACACGCACAGGAAGCCTAGTGCGGGGAGCTGCTACCGGAGGGCTGGGGTGTGGAGGTGGCACAGGATGGGTTAGACCGTGAAGGCGTACTGGAGATCTTGAGAGCGGTGTTGGCACAGGACATGCAAGGCTAGGGAGGTACACAGGAGGCCTGGTGCGTGAGACTGGCACTGTCTTCACCAGCTGACTAGCACGCACCTCAGGACGAGTAGAGAGCACTGACCCAGGTGCCAATAAATCCCCGACACGCTCCTTCGGGCGAATATCATATTTAAAGCACCAACACAGCAACTCCCTCATTTCACTCTCCTCCAATTTCTCCATTAACTCCTTCACAGTCTCTGCTTCGCTTACCTCCAACACCGGTTCTGGTCTCCTCCTTGGCTCCTCACGATAAACAGGGGGAGTTGGCTCAGGTCTGCGACCTGGCGTAGCCATACTCCCTGTTAGCCCCCCCCCAAGAAATTTTTGAGGCTTACTCTCGGGCTTCCATCCGCTCCGTCGTGCTACTTCCTCATATTTGCGCCTCTCAGCTTTCGCCGCCTCCAGTTCTTCCTTGGGACGGCGATATTCTCCCGGTTGAGCCCATGGTCCACCATTATCTAATTCATACTCCCATGACGCTCTCTCCCACTGCGGCTGCTGCTGCTCCTGCTGCCTCTGTTCCTTCTTCGGCTGCACCTTGGTGCGGCTATACTCCCCTGGTTTAGCCCAGGGTCCTCTCCCGTCGAGGATTTCCTCCCATGTCCAGAAATCCTTACAACGTAACTCCTCTTTTTGCTGCTGCTGCTGCCTGTTGACACGCCGCTTGGTCCGTTGGTGGTGGGTGATTCTGTAATGAGTTTCGTCTTCATACGAAGGAGAGTCGGACCAAAATGCAGCGTGTGGTTTACGATCCATGTTTATTAATAATACGAAACACGAATCTCCAATACAATACTACAAAAACAAAACGTAACGAAACCCTAACAGCCTATATAGTGTGAACACAGGGACACATAGGACAGGAACAATCACCCACAAACACACAGTGAAACCCAGGCTACCTAAATATGGTTCCCAATCAGAGACAATGACGAACACCTGCCTCTGACTGAGAACCATATCAGGCTGAACATAGAAATAGACAAACAAGACATGAAACATAGAATACCCACTCAGATCACACCCTGACCAATCAAAACATAGAAAATACAAAGTAAACTATGGTCAGGGCGTGACAGATAGGTACAGTAGTTAACTGAAGGGTTGTCCCAACTTGTTCAAATCATTATAATACTACTACTAATAATAGTTAAAGCAGTGTTCCTTTTCAGTCCAGTATGTGTGCAGGTATATGTGCTTACAACCAGCCTTTCTTGGTATTGCTGGTTGTAGTACATATACCTGCATACATACTGGACAGTAGGTGGCAATGGTACTGTAAACTAACGGTATATGGGGTGCAACAAACTTACCTGAGACTCCCTGTCTCTGCCAGTCTGTCCCTGCATATCTGTCCCCAGTTCTGCTGTCTGTGTGCCATCTGCCCTAGCAGGGGCTAAAATCTGATATCAACTTTGAAGGGGACAATTACATGACATTTTCTCAAGAGCAATTCCTGAAAAAACACCAAAAGTAGTGCTGTAACACATAGCCTACGCTGTAATATGTTAAATGTATATTGAGGAACCATAATCACTACTACTGGATAATTGATAGGTACAGTAGTTAACTGAAGGGTTGTCCCAACTTGTTCAAATCATTATAATACTACTACTAATAATAGTTAAAGCAGTGTTCCTTATCAGTCCAGTATGTATGCAGGTATATGTGCTACATACAACCAGCCTTTCTTGGTATTGCTGGTTGTTGTACATATACCTGCATACATACCGGACAGTAGGTGGCAATGGTACTGTACACTGACTGTATATGGGGTGCAACAAACTTACCTGAGACTCCCTGTCTCTACCAGTCTGTCCCCAGTTCTGCTGTCTGTGTGCCATCTGCCCTAGCAGGGGCTAAAATCTGATATCAACTTTGAAGGGGACAATTACATGACATTTTCTCAAGAGCAATTCCTGAAAAAACACCAAAAGTAGTGCTGTAACACATAGCCTACGCTGTAATATGTTAAATGTATATTGAGGAACCATAATCACTACTACTGGATAATTGATAGGTACAGTAGTTAACTGAAGGGTTGTCCCAACTTGTTCAAATCATTATAATACTACTACTAATAATAGTTAAAGCAGTGTTCCTTATCAGTCCAGTATGTATGCAGGTATATGTACTTACAACCAGCCTTTCATCATTTATTTCAACGTGTTACAACGTGAAATCGCCTCTATTCCATTCAAACCGTAGAGGACCAAACTACATCTCCCATAATGCAACGCCAGCACAGGTGGCCAGCAAAGCTAATCGTCTACATCCAGAAAGGCTTGCTAGCTAGCAACAGCAGCACTTTTAGCACTCTGTAAACTATATTAATAACAACAATAAAACTCTGAAAGTTACATGTTTCAATAGTCTCACACTCCCTTATAACAATATCTACAGCATTAACCTTGGGATGTTTAATCTATTTCATGTTATGGACTTCTACAAAGGAGTAATCTGCAACACATACCCTTCTCTATGTGTTTTCTCGGACTGAGGAGAACTGGAGCTACACCATGGTGTTAGTCGGTGACACAAGCACCCAGATGAAATCAACCAATAAGAATGCTTGAATGATGAGATCCAACCAATAAGAATGCTTGAACATTAAATACACATTTCTTTAGAGGCAGGTGGAAACATAACCAACCTTGTTAACAGACGATAGCAAAAGTTCAATTTTTGACAACTCCACATAAATTGAATAGGTACTAGTTAGCTAGCTAGCTTGATAGTTAATGTTTGCTTTAGTTTGCGCGCCAGCTCTGCAAATTCAGCAAGTGTGTGTGTGAACACTTCCAACGTTAACCTCAAGTCAATTAGTTTCATTAGTTAGCTAAACTAATGACCTACAGTGGATCAAACCATTGTGAGGCAAAGGGGTCGCTATCTTTTGAAACTTAAAAACGCGCTATTAGTGTCTATAATCAGCTTAAGTGCTTTCATTGCGTTCATTCATATTATTGAAATTACATAGATATGTTTACAGTGATATATTGGGGGGGAAATCATATTTTTCCCAGGATAGGGGGGTCGTGTCCCCCCTGGGATTTCTGCCTATGCACGTGATATCTCCTCACTCACGTGGTTGATTGAAGCACGAACTGATTTGTGTTGATGGCAATAACCATATAAATTCAAAGATGAAGAAGGAGGGATGACTAGAAACGATTCAGTTGACCGGTTTATGTGTGGATTAATTGTCGGAGTAGAGGAATTTGTGTAATTCAGGTAAAAAAATAACGCAATGTTTATATCACAGGACAAATTAGCTAGCAAGTTAACTAGCTAAATTGCCATACAAGTCTAGCTACCATCGCGTTTTTGTCCATTTGGGATCCTGTGTATGCGGTAGATTTTTTTGCCGTGTTTTCGTCCACTTGGGGAATGGGAGATACGGGTCCGGATTTTTTTTTGTTTGTTGTTTCCAGTGATGTGTGTCCTCCGAAGTTGGTGTAACTGCTCCAGTGTTTGGGTTAGGGGTTAGGTTTAGGGTTAGGGGGGTCAGGGTTAGGGGGTTAGGGTTCTAGGTTTGAATCGGTTGATCCACTTCCATCTCTGACACGTGGAAACCGGAGGGGGGAAGGGAGGGGGTGTACTCCACTCATATGCTCTTAGGGTTAGGGGGTTTGGGTTAGAGGGTTAGGTTTTGAATATAATTGTGTTTTGTTTCAACTGGTTAGGGTTAGGTTTCTAGTTTTGAGTCTGTTGATCCAGGGTTAGGGTTACGAGGGTTAGGGTTTCGAGGGTTAGGGTTTCGAGGGTTAGGGTTTCGAGGGTTAGGGTTTCGAGGGTTAGGATTTCGAGGGTTAGGATTGCGGGTTAGGGTTTCGAGGGTTAGGGTTAGGTTTCTAGTTTTGAGTCTGTTGATCCAGGGTTAGGGTTACGAGGGTTAGGGTTACGGTTAGGGGGTTAGGGTTAGGTTTTGAATATAATTGTGTTTCGTTTCAACTGGTTAGGGTTAGGGTTAGGGGTTAGGGTTAGAGGGTTAGGGGGTTTTAGGGTTAGGGGGTTTAGGGATAGGGGTTTAGGGATAGGGGTTTAGGGATAGGGGTTAGGGTTAGGGGGGGTTAGGGTGTTGGGGTAGGGGTTAGTTTCTAGTTCTGAGTCGGTTGATCCACTTCCATCTCTGACACGTGGAAGCCTAAGGGGGGGTTAGAGGGTTAGGGGGTTAGAGGTTAAGGGTTAGAGGGTTTTAGGGTTAGAGGGTTTTAGGGATAGGGGGTTAGGGATAGGGGTTTAGGGTTAGGGTTAGAGGGTTTTAGGGTTAGAGGGTTAGGGATAGGGGGTTAGGGATAGGGGTTTAGGGATAGGGGGTTAGGGATAGGGGTTTAGGGTTAGGGGTTTAGGGTTAGGTTCTAGTTTTGAGTCGGTTGATCCACTTCCATCTCTGACACGTGGAAGCCGAAGGGGGGGAAGGGAGGGGTGTGCACTCCACATCATATACGCGCGGGCCGGAGGGGTCCGGGCGCGGCCGGCCAAAGTAGTAGGCCCCACTTGTAGATTAACCCGTTGGTTGGGTTTAAAGACTGTCTGTCTGTAGGGTTAGGGTTAGGTATGGTTTTTAGAATGGTTAAGGTTGAGGTAAGAGTAAGGTATAGTTTTTTAGAATAGTTTTAGAATAGAATAGTTAAGCTTAGGGTTAGGTATAGTTTTTTAGAATGGTTAAGGTATAGGGTTAGGGTTAGGTAGGTCTGTCAACAGGTCCGGTCCTCGGTTGGTTGCCATGTGTCCATGTCGAGTGGTATGGTCATGATGTCTAGGTCTGCTTGTCAACAGAAGTGGAAAGCATAGTGCAACCTAGGAGTTTACTCTCTGTCGGATCCTTCTTTTTTAGCTCCACGTTGTCTATGTATTTACTTCCGTGTTCGTCAGTCTTTTGGCCCTGGATGTTTTCAATCATGTGTGTAATTAGGAGTTATTCCCTTCCAGGATCCTAACTCTGAATTAACACCTGTCTAGTCGAATCCAGCTGGTCTGTATGGGTATACTCGGCGTAGGATCAGGCAAAACCATTGAGTTGCGTACCTTGTGCAGGTCCGGACCTCAGTTGGTTGCCATGTGTCCCTGTCAAGTGGTTAGTGTTTAAACTACAAGTGGTTTGAGCAGACAAAAACCCAGAAGGCGAGCCCTCTCTATGGTTGTCATGCATCCGCCCTTAGAGTTCCGTCCTGTGTTTCGGTAGGTGTATGGAGGGTTTAGGATCAGGCAAATCTTCTCTGGTTTTCGTCTGCCAGTAGTTTGAACAGTTATGTTTAAAACATTGTATTCAGAGTGCAACCAATCATGATTTAGACCTTGTTTATGGAAAAGTGGTTATTTCTGTAGTTCAATGCTGCAACTTGCTGAAAATTGTCCACAGTGTTCCTATCATCTAGTTTGAACAGTTCTGTGAAAAATGTACTTCCAGAGTGCAATCAAACATGATTTAGACCTTGTTTATGGAAAAGTGGTTATTTCTGTTAGTTTATTTGCTGCAACTTGCTGAAAATTGTCCACAGTGTCCCTATCATCTAGTTTGAACAGTTACAGTGCCTTGCGAAAGTATTCGGCCCCCTTGAACTTTGCGACCTTTTGCCACATTTCAGGCTTCAAACATAAAGATATAAAACTGTATTTTTTTGTGAAGAATCAACAACAAGTGGGACACAATCATGAAGTGGATCGACATTTATTGGATATTTCAAACTTTTTTAACAAATCAAAAACTGAAAAATTGGGCATGCAAACTTATTCAGCCCCTTTACTTTCAGTGCAGCAAACTCTCTCCAGAAGTTCAGTGAGGATCTCTGAATGATCCAATGTTGACCTAAATGACTAAAGATGATAAATACAATCCACCGGTGTGTAATCAAGTCTCCGTATAAATGCACCTGCACTGTGATAGTCTCAGAGGTCCGTTAAAAGCGCAGAGAGCATCATGAAGAACAAGGAACACACCGGGCAGGTCCGAGATACTGTTGTGAAGAAGTTTAAAGCCGGATTTGGATACAAAAAGATTTCCCAAGCTTTAAACATCCCAAGAAGCACTGTGCAAGCGATAATATTGAAATGGAAGGAGTATCAGACCACTGCAAATCTACCAAGACCTGGCCGTCCCTCTAAACTTTCAGCTCATACAAGGAGAAGACTGATCAGAGATGCAGCCAAGAGGCCCATGATCACTCTGGATGAACTGCAGAGATCTACAGCTGAGGTGGGAGACTCTGTCCATACGACAACAATCAGTTGTATATTGCACAAATCTGGCCTTTATGGAAGAGTGGCAAGAAGAAAGCCATTTCTTAAAGATATCCATAAAAAGTGTCGTTTAAAGTTTGCCACAAGCCACCTGGGAGACACACCAAACATGTGGAAGAAGGTGCTCTGGTCAGATGAAACCAAAATTGAACTTTTTGCCAACAATGCAAAACGTTATGTTTGGCGTAAAAGCAACACAGAACACACCATCCCCACTGTCAAACATGGTGGTGGCAGCATCATGGTTTGGGCCTGCTTTTCTTCAGCAGGGACAGGGAAGATGGATAAAATTGATGGGAAGATGGATGGAGCCAAATACAGGACCATTCTGGAAGAAAACCTGATGGAGTCTGCAAAAGACCTGAGACTGGGACGGAGATTTGTCTTCCAACAAGACAATGATCCAAAACATAAAGCAAAATCTACAATGGAATGGTTCAAAAATAAACATATCCAGGTGTTAGAATGGCCAAATCAAAGTCCAGACCTGAATCCAATAGAGAATCTGTGGAAAGAACTGAAAACTGCTGTTCACAAATGCTCTCCATCCAACCTCAATGAGCTCGAGCTGTTTTGCAAGGAGGAATGGGAAAAAATGTCAGTCTCTCGATGTGCAAAACTGATAGAGACATACCCCAAGCGACTTACAGCTGTAATCGCAGCAAAAGGTGGCGCTTACAAGGGGGCTGAATAATTTTGCAAGCCCAATTTTTCAGTTTTTGATTTGTTAAAAAAGTTTGAAATATCCAATAAATGTCGTTCCACTTCATGATTGTGTCCCACTTGTTGTTGATTCTTCACAAAAAAATACAGTTTTATATCTTTATTTTTGAAGCCTGAAATGTGGCAAAAGGTTGCAAAGTTCAAGGGGGCCGAATACTTTCGCAAGGCACTGTACATACTGGACAGTAGGTGGCAATGGTACTGTACACTGACTGTATATGGGGTGCAACAAACTTACCTGAGACTCCCTGTCTCTGCCAGTCTGTCCCTGCATATCTGTCCCCAGTTCTGCTGTCTGTGTGCCATCTGCCCTAGCAGGGGCTAAAATCTGATATCAACTTAGAAGGGACAATTACATGACATTTTCTCAAGAGCAATTCCTGAAAAAACACCAAAAGTACACTGACTGTATATGGGGTGCAACAAACTTACCTGAGACTCCCTGTCTCTGCCAGTCTGTCCCTGCATATCTGTCCCCAGTTCTGCTGTCTGTGTGCCATCTGCCCTAGCAGGGGCTAAAATCTGATATCAACTTTGAAGGGGACAATTACATGACATTTTCTCAAGAGCAATTCCTGAAAAAACACCAAAAGTAGTGCTGTAACACATAGCCTACGCTGTAATATGTTAAATGTATATTGAGGAACCATAATCACTACTACTGGATAATTGATAGGTACAGTAGTTAACTGAAGGGTTGTCCCAACTTGTTCAAATCATTATAATACTACTACTAATAATAGTTAAAGCAGTGTTCCTTATCAGTCCAGTATGTATGCAGGTATATGTGCTACATACAACCAGCCTTTCTTGGTATTGCTGGTTGTTGTACATATACCTGCATACATACCGGACAGTAGGTGGCAATGGTACTGTACACTGACTGTATATGGGGTGCAACAAACTTACCTGAGACTCCCTGTCTCTACCAGTCTGTCCCCAGTTCTGCTGTCTGTGTGCCATCTGCCCTAGCAGGGGCTAAAATCTGATATCAACTTTGAAGGGGACAATTACATGACATTTTCTCAAGAGCAATTCCTGAAAAAACACCAAAAGTAGTGCTGTAACACATAGCCTACGCTGTAATATGTTAAATGTATATTGAGGAACCATAATCACTACTACTGGATAATTGATAGGTACAGTAGTTAACTGAAGGGTTGTCCCAACTTGTTCAAATCATTATAATACTACTACTAATAATAGTTAAAGCAGTGTTCCTTATCAGTCCAGTATGTATGCAGGTATATGTACTTACAACCAGCCTTTCATCATTTATTTCAACGTGTTACAACGTGAAATCGCCTCTATTCCATTCAAACCGTAGAGGACCAAACTACATCTCCCATAATGCAACGCCAGCACAGGTGGCCAGCAAAGCTAATCGTCTACATCCAGAAAGGCTTGCTAGCTAGCAACAGCAGCACTTTTAGCACTCTGTAAACTATATTAATAACAACAATAAAACTCTGAAAGTTACATGTTTCAATAGTCTCACACTCCCTTATAACAATATCTACAGCATTAACCTTGGGATGTTTAATCTATTTCATGTTATGGACTTCTACAAAGGAGTAATCTGCAACACATACCCTTCTCTATGTGTTTTCTCGGACTGAGGAGAACTGGAGCTACACCATGGTGTTAGTCGGTGACACAAGCACCCAGATGAAATCAACCAATAAGAATGCTTGAATGATGAGATCCAACCAATAAGAATGCTTGAACATTAAATACACATTTCTTTAGAGGCAGGTGGAAACATAACCAACCTTGTTAACAGACGATAGCAAAAGTTCAATTTTTGACAACTCCACATAAATTGAATAGGTACTAGTTAGCTAGCTAGCTTGATAGTTAATGTTTGCTTTAGTTTGCGCGCCAGCTCTGCAAATTCAGCAAGTGTGTGTGTGAACGCTTCCAACGTTAACCTCAAGTCAATTAGTTTCATTAGTTAGCTAAACTAATGACCTACAGTGGATCAAACCATTGTGAGGCAAAGGGGTCGCTATCTTTTGAAACTTAAAAACGCGCTATTAGTGTCTATAATCAGCTTAAGTGCTTTCATTGCGTTCATTCATATTATTGAAATTACATAGATATGTTTACAGTGATATATTGGGGGGGAAATCATATTTTTCCCAGGATAGGGGGGTCGTGTCCCCCCTGGGATTTCTGCCTATGCACGTGATATCTCCTCACTCACGTGGTTGATTGAAGCACGAACTGATTTGTGTTGATGGCAATAACCATATAAATTCAAAGATGAAGAAGGAGGGATGACTAGAAACGATTCAGTTGACCGGTTTATGTGTGGATTAATTGTCGGAGTAGAGGAATTTGTGTAATTCAGGTAAAAAAATAACGCAATGTTTATATCACAGGACAAATTAGCTAGCAAGTTAACTAGCTAAATTGCCATACAAGTCTAGCTACCATCGCGTTTTTGTCCATTTGGGATCCTGTGTATGCGGTAGATTTTTTTGCCGTGTTTTCGTCCACTTGGGGAATGGGAGATACGGGTCCGGATTTTTTTTTGTTTGTTGTTTCCAGTGATGTGTGTCCTCCGAAGTTGGTGTAACTGCTCCAGTGTTTGGGTTAGGGGTTAGGTTTAGGGTTAGGGGGGTCAGGGTTAGGGGGTTAGGGTTCTAGGTTTGAATCGGTTGATCCACTTCCATCTCTGACACGTGGAAACCGGAGGGGGGAAGGGAGGGGGTGTACTCCACTCATATGCGCTTAGGGTTAGGGGGTTTGGGTTAGAGGGTTAGGTTTTGAATATAATTGTGTTTTGTTTCAACTGGTTAGGGTTAGGTTTCTAGTTTTGAGTCTGTTGATCCAGGGTTAGGGTTACGAGGGTTAGGGTTTCGAGGGTTAGGGTTTCGAGGGTTAGGGTTTCGAGGGTTAGGGTTTCGAGGGTTAGGGTTTCGAGGGTTAGGGTTTCGAGGGTTAGGATTTCGAGGGTTAGGATTGCGGGTTAGGGTTTCGAGGGTTAGGGTTAGGTTTCTAGTTTTGAGTCTGTTGATCCAGGGTTAGGGTTACGAGGGTTAGGGTTACGGTTAGGGGGTTAGGGTTAGGTTTTGAATATAATTGTGTTTCGTTTCAACTGGTTAGGGTTAGGGTTAGGGGTTAGGGTTAGAGGGTTAGGGGGTTTTAGGGTTAGGGGGTTTAGGGATAGGGGTTTAGGGATAGGGGTTTAGGGATAGGGGTTAGGGTTAGGGGGGGGTAGGGTTAGGGTTTTGGGGTAGGGGTTAGTTTCTAGTTCTGAGTCGGTTGATCCACTTCCATCTCTGACACGTGGAAGCCTAAGGGGGGGTTAGAGGGTTAGGGGGTTAGAGGTTAAGGGTTAGAGGGTTTTAGGGTTAGAGGGTTTTAGGGATAGGGGGTTAGGGATAGGGGTTTAGGGTTAGGGTTAGAGGGTTTTAGGGTTAGAGGGTTAGGGATAGGGGGTTAGGGATAGGGGTTTAGGGATAGGGGGTTAGGGATAGGGGTTTAGGGTTAGGGGTTTAGGGTTAGGTTCTAGTTTTGAGTCGGTTGATCCACTTCCATCTCTGACACGTGGAAGCCGAAGGGGGGGAAGGGAGGGGTGTGCACTCCACATCATATACGCGCGGGCCGGAGGGGTCCGGGCGCGGCCGGCCAAAGTAGTAGGCCCCACTTGTAGATTAACCCGTTGGTTGGGTTTAAAGACTGTCTGTCTGTAGGGTTAGGGTTAGGTATGGTTTTTAGAATGGTTAAGGTTGAGGTAAGAGTAAGGTATAGTTTTTTAGAATAGTTTTAGAATAGAATAGTTAAGCTTAGGGTTAGGTATAGTTTTTTAGAATGGTTAAGGTATAGGGTTAGGGTTAGGTAGGTCTGTCAACAGGTCCGGTCCTCGGTTGGTTGCCATGTGTCCATGTCGAGTGGTATGGTCATGATGTCTAGGTCTGCTTGTCAACGGAAGTGGAAAGCATAGTGCAACCTAGGAGTTTACTCTCTGTCGGATCCTTCTTTTTTAGCTCCACGTTGTCTATGTATTTACTTCCGTGTTCGTCAGTCTTTTGGCCCTGGATGTTTTCAATCATGTGTGTAATTAGGAGTTATTCCCTTCCAGGATCCTAACTCTGAATTAACACCTGTCTAGTCGAATCCAGCTGGTCTGTATGGGTATACTCGGCGTAGGATCAGGCAAAACCATTGAGTTGCGTACCTTGTGCAGGTCCGGACCTCAGTTGGTTGCCATGTGTCCCTGTCAAGTGGTTAGTGTTTAAACTACAAGTGGTTTGAGCAGACAAAAACCCAGAAGGCGAGCCCTCTCTATGGTTGTCATGCATCCGCCCTTAGAGTTCCGTCCTGTGTTTCGGTAGGTGTATGGAGGGTTTAGGATCAGGCAAATCTTCTCTGGTTTTCGTCTGCCAGTAGTTTGAACAGTTATGTTTAAAACATTGTATTCAGAGTGCAACCAATCATGATTTAGACCTTGTTTATGGAAAAGTGGTTATTTCTGTAGTTCAATTCTGCAACTTGCTGAAAATTGTCCACAGTGTTCCTATCATCTAGTTTGAACAGTTCTGTGAAAAATGTACTTCCAGAGTGCAATCAAACATGATTTAGACCTTGTTTATGGAAACGTGGTTATTTCTGTTAGTTTATTTGCTGCAACTTATTGAAAATTGTCCATAGTGTCCCTATCATCTAGTTTGAACAGTTCTGTAAAAAACATTGTATCCAGAGTGCAATCAAACATGATTTAGACCTTGTTTATGGAAAAGTGGTTATTTCTGTAGTTCAATTGCTGCCACTTGCTGAAAATTGTCCACAGTGTCCCTATCATCTTGTTTGAACAGTTCTGTGAAAAATGTACTTCCAGAGTGCAATCAAACATGATTTAGACCTTGTTTATGGAAAAGTGGTTATTTCTGTTAGTTTATTTGCTGCAACTTGCTGAAAATTGTCCACAGTGTCCCTATCATCTAGTTTGAACAGTTACAGTACCTTGCGAAAGTATTCGGCCCCCTTGAACTTTGCGACCTTTTGCCACATTTCAGGCTTCAAACATAAAGATATAAAACTGTATTTTTTTGTGAAGAATCAACAACAAGTGGGACACAATCATGAAGTGGAACGACATTTATTGGATATTTCAAACTTTTTTAACAAATCAAAAACTGAAAAATTGGGCATGCAAACTTATTCAGCCCCTTTACTTTCAGTGCAGCAAACTCTCTCCAGAAGTTCAGTGAGGATCTCTGAATGATCCAATGTTGACCTAAATGACTAAAGATGATAAATACAATCCACCGGTGTGTAATCAAGTCTCCGTATAAATGCACCTGCACTGTGATAGTCTCAGAGGTCCGTTAAAAGCGCAGAGAGCATCATGAAGAACAAGGAACACACCGGGCAGGTCCGAGATACTGTTGTGAAGAAGTTTAAAGCCGGATTTGGATACAAAAAGATTTCCCAAGCTTTAAACATCCCAAGAAGCACTGTGCAAGCGATAATATTGAAATGGAAGGAGTATCAGACCACTGCAAATCTACCAAGACCTGGCCGTCCCTCTAAACTTTCAGCTCATACAAGGAGAAGACTGATCAGAGATGCAGCCAAGAGGCCCATGATCACTCTGGATGAACTGCAGAGATCTACAGCTGAGGTGGGAGACTCTGTCCATACGACAACAATCAGTTGTATATTGCACAAATCTGGCCTTTATGGAAGAGTGGCAAGAAGAAAGCCATTTCTTAAAGATATCCATAAAAAGTGTCGTTTAAAGTTTGCCACAAGCCACCTGGGAGACACACCAAACATGTGGAAGAAGGTGCTCTGGTCAGATGAAACCAAAATTGAACTTTTTGCCAACAATGCAAAACGTTATGTTTGGCGTAAAAGCAACACAGAACACACCATCCCCACTGTCAAACATGGTGGTGGCAGCATCATGGTTTGGGCCTGCTTTTCTTCAGCAGGGACAGGGAAGATGGATAAAATTGATGGGAAGATGGATGGAGCCAAATACAGGACCATTCTGGAAGAAAACCTGATGGAGTCTGCAAAAGACCTGAGACTGGGACGGAGATTTGTCTTCCAACAAGACAATGATCCAAAACATAAAGCAAAATCTACAATGGAATGGTTCAAAAATAAACATATCCAGGTGTTAGAATGGCCAAATCAAAGTCCAGACCTGAATCCAATAGAGAATCTGTGGAAAGAACTGAAAACTGCTGTTCACAAATGCTCTCCATCCAACCTCAATGAGCTCGAGCTGTTTTGCAAGGAGGAATGGGAAAAAATGTCAGTCTCTCGATGTGCAAAACTGATAGAGACATACCCCAAGCGACTTACAGCTGTAATCGCAGCAAAAGGTGGCGCTTACAAGGGGACTGAATAATTTTGCAAGCCCAATTTTTCAGTTTTTGATTTGTTAAAAAAGTTTGAAATATCCAATAAATGTCGTTCCACTTCATGATTGTGTCCCACTTGTTGTTGATTCTTCACAAAAAAATACAGTTTTATATCTTTATTTTTGAAGCCTGAAATGTGGCAAAAGGTTGCAAAGTTCAAGGGGGCCGAATACTTTCGCAAGGCACTGTACATACTGGACAGTAGGTGGCAATGGTACTGTACACTGACTGTATATGGGGTGCAACAAACTTACCTGAGACTCCCTGTCTCTGCCAGTCTGTCCCTGCATATCTGTCCCCAGTTCTGCTGTCTGTGTGCCATCTGCCCTAGCAGGGGCTAAAATCGGATATCAACTTTGGAGGGGACAATTACATGACATTTTCTCAAGAGCAATTCCTGAAAAAACACCAAAAGTAGTGCTGTAACACATAGCCTACGCTGTAATATGTTAAATGTATATTGAGGAACCATAATCACTACTACTGGATAATTGATAGTGTAATGAGTTTCGTCTTCATACGAAGGAGAGTCGGACCAAAATGCAGCGTGTGGTTTACGATCCATGTTTATTAATAATACGAAACACGAATCTCCAATACAATACTACAAAAACAAAACGTAACGAAACCCTAACAGCCTATATAGTGTGAACACAGGGACACATAGGACAGGAACAATCACCCACAAACACACAGTGAAACCCAGGCTACCTAAATATGGTTCCCAATCAGAGACAATGACGAACACCTGCCTCTGACTGAGAACCATATCAGGCTGAACATAGAAATAGACAAACAAGACATGAAACATAGAATACCCACTCAGATCACACCCTGACCAATCAAAACATAGAAAATACAAAGTAAACTATGGTCAGGGCGTGACAGTACCCCCCCCCCCCCCCAAGGTGCGGACTCCGGCCGCAAAACCTGAACCTATAGGGGAGGGTCTGGGTGGGCATCTGTCCGCGGTGGCGGCTCTGGCGCTGGACGTGGACCCCACTCCATGACAGTTTTAATCCCCCTCCTAAACGTCCCTAAATAGGTTACCCACCACAATGATAACATGGGACAGAGGGACAGCTCGGGACAGAGGTAACTCGGGACAGATGGGTAGCTCAGCACTGAGAGGAAGCTCAGCACTGAGAAGAAGCTCAGCACTGAGAGGAAGCCCAGGCAGGTAGTAGAAACTACCAGAACCTGGCTGGCTGGCGGTTTCAGCAGATCCTGGTCGACTAGCAGATCTGGAAGAATCTGGTCGACTGGCGGATCTGGGAGAATCTGGTCGACTGGCGGATCTGGGAGAATCTGGTCGACTGGCGGATCTGGGAGAATCTGGTCGACTGGCGGATCTGGGAGAATCTGGTCGACTGGCGGATCTGGGAGAATCTGGACGACTGGCAGATCTGGAAGAGTCTGGACGACTGGCAGATCTGGAAGAGTCTGGTCGACTGGCAGATCTGGAAGAGTCTGGTCGACTGGCAGATCTGGAAGAGTCTGGTCGACTGGCAGATCTGGAAGAGTCTGGTCGACTGGCAGATCTGGAAGAGTCTGGTCGACTGGCAGATCTGGAAGAGTCTGGTCGACTGGCAGATCTGGAAGAGTCTGGTCGACTGGCAGATCTGGAAGAGTCTGGTCGACTGGCAGATCTGGAAGAGTCTGGACGACTGGCAGATCTGGAAGAGTCTGGACGACTGGCAGATCTGGAAGAGTCTGGACGACTGGCAGATCTGGAAGAGTCTGGACGACGGGCAGATCTGGAAGAGTCTGGATGACGGGCAGATCTGGAAGAGTCTGGACGACTGGCAGATCTGGAAGAGTCTGGTCGACTGGCAGATCTGGAAGAGTCTGGACGACTGGCAGATCTGGAAGAGTCTGGACGACTGGCAGATCTGGAAGAGTCTGGACGACTGGCAGATCTGGAAGAGTCTGGACGACTGGCAGATCTGGAAGAGACTGGTCGACACAGACTGGCTGCTCTGGCTGCTCCATGCTGACTGACAGCTCTGGCTGCTCCATGCTGGCAGACTGCTCTGGCTGCTCCATGCTGACTGGCAGCTCTGGCTGCTCCATGCTGACTGGCGGCCCTGGCTGCTCTGGCTGCTCCATGCTGACTGACAGCTCTGGCTGCTCTGGCTGCTCCATGCTGACTGGCGGCCCTGGCTGCTCTGGCTGCTCCATGCTGACTGGCGGCCCTGGCTGCTCCATGCTGACTGGCGGCCCTGGCTGCTCCCTGCTAACTGGCGGCCCTGGCTGCTCCCTGCTAACTGGCAGCTCTGGGTGCTCTGGCTGCTCCATGCTGACTGACTGCTCCATGCTGACTGGCTGCTCCATGCTGACTGGCTGCTCCATGCTGACTGGCGGCCCTGGCTGCTCCATGCTGACTGGCGGCCCTGGCTGCTCCATGCTGACTGGCGGCCCTGGCTGCTCCATGCAGACTGGCAGCTCTGGCGGCTCCTTGCAGACTGGCAGCTCTGGCGGCTCCTTGCAGACTGGCAGCTTTGGCGGCTCCTTGCAGACTGGCAGCTTTGGCGGCATCCTGCAGACAGGCAGCTCTGGCGGCTCCTTGCAGACTGGCAGCTCCTTGCAGACTGGCAGCTCCTTGCAGACTGGCAGCTCCTTGCAGACTGGCAGCTCCTTGCAAACTGGCAGCTCTATGCTAACTGGCAGCTCTATGCTAACTGGCAGCTCTATGCTAACTGGCAGCTCTATGCTAACTGGCAGTTCTGAACAGGCGGGAGACTCCGGCAACGCTGTAGAGGCGGAAAGCTCTGACAGCGCTAAACCGGCGGGAGACTCCAACAGCGCTGAAGAGGAGGAAGGCTCTGGCAGCGCTGAACAGGTGAGAGACTCCGACAGCGCTGGAGAGGAGGAAGGCTCCGACAGCGCTAAACAGGCGAGGCGCACTGTAGGCCTGATGCGTGGTGCTGGCACTGGTGGTACTGGGCCGAGGACACGCACAGGAAGCCTAGTGCGGGGAGCTGCTACCGGAGGGCTGGGGTGTGGAGGTGGCACAGGATGGGTTAGACCGTGAAGGCGTACTGGAGATCTTGAGAGCGGTGTTGGCACAGGACATGCAAGGCTAGGGAGGTACACAGGAGGCCTGGTGCGTGAGACTGGCACTGTCTTCACCAGCTGACTAGCACGCACCTCAGGACGAGTAGAGAGCACTTCGGGCGAATATCATATTTAAAGCACCAACACAGCAACTCCCTCATTTCACTCTCCTCCAATTTCTCCATTAACTCCTTCACAGTCTCTGCTTCGCTTACCTCCAACACCGGTTCTGGTCTCCTCCTTGGCTCCTCACGATAAACAGGGGGAGTTGGCTCAGGTCTGCGACCTGGCGTAGCCATACTCCCTGTTAGCCCCCCCCCAAGAAATTTTTGAGGCTTACTCTCGGGCTTCCATCCGCTCCGTCGTGCTACTTCCTCATATTTGCGCCTCTCAGCTTTCGCCGCCTCCAGTTCTTCCTTGGGACGGCGATATTCTCCCGGTTGAGCCCATGGTCCACCATTATCTAATTCATACTCCCATGACGCTCTCTCCCACTGCGGCTGCTGCTGCTCCTGCTGCCTCTGTTCCTTCTTCGGCTGCACCTTGGTGCGGCTATACTCCCCTGGTTTAGCCCAGGGTCCTCTCCCGTCGAGGATTTCCTCCCATGTCCAGAAATCCTTACAACGTAACTCCTCTTTTTGCTGCTGCTGCTGCCTGTTGACACGCCGCTTGGTCCGTTGGTGGTGGGTGATTCTGTAATGAGTTTCGTCTTCATACGAAGGAGAGTCGGACCAAAATGCAGCGTGTGGTTTACGATCCATGTTTATTAATAATACGAAACACGAATCTCCAATACAATACTACAAAAACAAAACGTAACGAAACCCTAACAGCCTATATAGTGTGAACACAGGGACACATAGGACAGGAACAATCACCCACAAACACAGAGTGAAACCCAGGCTACCTAAATATGGTTCCCAATCAGAGACAATGACGAACACCTGCCTCTGACTGAGAACCATATCAGGCTGAACATAGAAATAGACAAACAAGACATGAAACATAGAATACCCACTCAGATCACACCCTGACCAATCAAAACATAGAAAATACAAAGTAAACTATGGTCAGGGCGTGACAGATAGGTACAGTAGTTAACTGAAGGGTTGTCCCAACTTGTTCAAATCATTATAATACTACTACTAATAATAGTTAAAGCAGTGTTCCTTTTCAGTCCAGTATGTGTGCAGGTATATGTGCTTACAACCAGCCTTTCTTGGTATTGCTGGTTGTAGTACATATACCTGCATACATACTGGACAGTAGGTGGCAATGGTACTGTAAACTAACGGTATATGGGGTGCAACAAACTTACCTGAGACTCCCTGTCTCTGCCAGTCTGTCCCTGCATATCTGTCCCCAGTTCTGCTGTCTGTGTGCCATCTGCCCTAGCAGGGGCTAAAATCTGATATCAACTTTGAAGGGGACAATTACATGACATTTTCTCAAGAGCAATTCCTGAAAAAACACCAAAAGTAGTGCTGTAACACATAGCCTACGCTGTAATATGTTAAATGTATATTGAGGAACCATAATCACTACTACTGGATAATTGATAGGTACAGTAGTTAACTGAAGGGTTGTCCCAACTTGTTCAAATCATTATAATACTACTACTAATAATAGTTAAAGCAGTGTTCCTTATCAGTCCAGTATGTATGCAGGTATATGTGCTACATACAACCAGCCTTTCTTGGTATTGCTGGTTGTTGTACATATACCTGCATACATACCGGACAGTAGGTGGCAATGGTACTGTACACTGACTGTATATGGGGTGCAACAAACTTACCTGAGACTCCCTGTCTCTACCAGTCTGTCCCCAGTTCTGCTGTCTGTGTGCCATCTGCCCTAGCAGGGGCTAAAATCTGATATCAACTTTGAAGGGGACAATTACATGACATTTTCTCAAGAGCAATTCCTGAAAAAACACCAAAAGTAGTGCTGTAACACATAGCCTACGCTGTAATATGTTAAATGTATATTGAGGAACCATAATCACTACTACTGGATAATTGATAGGTACAGTAGTTAACTGAAGGGTTGTCCCAACTTGTTCAAATCATTATAATACTACTACTAATAATAGTTAAAGCAGTGTTCCTTATCAGTCCAGTATGTATGCAGGTATATGTACTTACAACCAGCCTTTCATCATTTATTTCAACGTGTTACTACAATCTATTCCATTCAAACCGTAGAGGACCAAACTACATCTCCCATAATGCAACGCCAGCACAGGTGGCCAGCAAAGCTAATCGTCTACATCCAGAAAGGCTTGCTAGCTAGCAACAGCAGCACTTTTAGCACTCTGTAAACTATATTAATAACAACAATAAAACTCTGAAAGTTACATGTTTCAATAGTCTCACACTCCCTTATAACAATATCTACAGCATTAACCTTGGGATGTTTAATCTATTTCATGTTATGGACTTCTACAAAGGAGTAATCTGCAACACATACCCTTCTCTATGTGTTTTCTCGGACTGAGGAGAACTGGAGCTACACCATGGTGTTAGTCGGTGACACAAGCACCCAGATGAAATCAACCAATAAGAATGCTTGAATAATGAGATCCAACCAATAAGAATGCTTGAACATTAAATACACATTTCTTTAGAGGCAGGTGGAAACATAACCAACCTTGTTAACAGACGATAGCAAAAGTTCAATTTTTGACAACTCCACATAAATTGAATAGGTACTAGTTAGCTAGCTAGCTTGATAGTTAATGTTTGCTTTAGTTTGCGCGCCAGCTCTGCAAATTCAGCAAGTGTGTGTGTGAACGCTTCCAACGTTAACCTCAAGTCAATTAGTTTCATTAGTTAGCTAAACTAATGACCTACAGTGGATCAAACCATTGTGAGGCAAAGGGGTCGCTATCTTTTGAAACTTAAAAACGCGCTATTAGTGTCTATAATCAGCTTAAGTGCTTTCATTGCGTTCATTCATATTATTGAAATTACATAGATATGTTTACAGTGATATATTGGGGGGGAAATCATATTTTTCCCAGGATAGGGGGGTCGTGTCCCCCCTGGGATTTCTGCCTATGCACGTGATATCTCCTCACTCACGTGGTTGATTGAAGCACGAACTGATTTGTGTTGATGGCAATAACCATATAAATTCAAAGATGAAGGAGGAGGGATGACTAGAAACGATTCAGTTGACCGGTTTATGTGTGGATTAATTGTCGGAGTAGAGGAATTTGTGTAATTCAGGTAAAAAAATAACGCAATGTTTATATCACAGGACAAATTAGCTAGCAAGTTAACTAGCTAAATTGCCATACAAGTCTAGCTACCATCGCGTTTTTGTCCATTTGGGATCCTGTGTATGCGGTAGATTTTTTTGCCGTGTTTTCGTCCACTTGGGGAATGGGAGATACGGGTCCGGATTTTTTTTTGTTTGTTGTTTCCAGTGATGTGTGTCCTCCGAAGTTGGTGTAACTGCTCCAGTGTTTGGGTTAGGGGTTAGGTTTAGGGTTAGGGGGGTCAGGGTTAGGGGGTTAGGGTTCTAGGTTTGAATCGGTTGATCCACTTCCATCTCTGACACGTGGAAACCGGAGGGGGGAAGGGAGGGGGTGTACTCCACTCATATGCGCTTAGGGTTAGGGGGTTTGGGTTAGAGGGTTAGGTTTTGAATATAATTGTGTTTTGTTTCAACTGGTTAGGGTTAGGTTTCTAGTTTTGAGTCTGTTGATCCAGGGTTAGGGTTACGAGGGTTAGGGTTTCGAGGGTTAGGGTTTCGAGGGTTAGGGTTTCGAGGGTTAGGGTTTCGAGGGTTAGGGTTTCGAGGGTTAGGGTTTCGAGGGTTAGGGTTTCGAGGGTTAGGATTTCGAGGGTTAGGATTGCGGGTAAGGGTTTCGAGGGTTAGGGTTAGGTTTCTAGTTTTGAGTCTGTTGATCCAGGGTTAGGGTTACGAGGGTTAGGGTTACGGTTAGGGGGTTAGGGTTAGGTTTTGAATATAATTGTGTTTCGTTTCAACTGGTTAGGGTTAGGGTTAGGGGTTAGGGTTAGAGGGTTAGGGGGTTTTAGGGTTAGGGGGTTTTAGGGTTAGGGGGTTTAGGGATAGGGGTTTAGGGATAGGGGTTTAGGGATAGGGGTTAGGGTTAGGGGGGGTAGGGTTAGGGTGTTGGGGTAGGGGTTAGTTTCTAGTTCTGAGTCGGTTGATCCACTTCTATCTCTGACACGTGGAAGCCTAAGGGGGGGTTAGAGGGTTAGGGGGTTAGAGGTTAAGGGTTAGAGGGTTTTAGGGTTAGAGGGTTTTAGGGATAGGGGGTTAGGGATAGGGGTTTAGGGTTAGGGTTAGAGGGTTTTAGGGTTAGAGGGTTAGGGATAGGGGGTTAGGGATAGGGGTTTAGGGATAGGGGGTTAGGGATAGGGGTTTAGGGTTAGGGGTTTAGGGTTAGGTTCTAGTTTTGAGTCGGTTGATCCACTTCCATCTCTGACACGTGGAAGCCGAAGGGGGGGAAGGGAGGGGTGTGCACTCCACATCATATACGCGCGGGCCGGAGGGGTCCGGGCGCGGCCGGCCAAAGTAGTAGGCCCCACTTGTAGATTAACCCGTTGGTTGGGTTTAAAGACTGTCTGTCTGTAGGGTTAGGGTTAGGTATGGTTTTTAGAATGGTTAAGGTTGAGGTAAGAGTAAGGTATAGTTTTTTAGAATAGTTTTAGAATAGAATAGTTAAGCTTAGGGTTAGGTATAGTTTTTTAGAATGGTTAAGGTATAGGGTTAGGGTTAGGTAGGTCTGTCAACAGGTCCGGTCCTCGGTTGGTTGCCATATGTCCATGTCGAGTGGTATGGTCATGATGTCTAGGTCTGCTTGTCAACGGAAGTGGAAAGCATAGTGCAACCTAGGAGTTTACTCTCTGTCGGATCCTTCTTTTTTAGCTCCACGTTGTCTATGTATTTACTTCCGTGTTCGTCAGTCTTTTGGCCCTGGATGTTTTCAATCATGTGTGTAATTAGGAGTTATTCCCTTCCAGGATCCTAACTCTGAATTAACACCTGTCTAGTCGAATCCAGCTGGTCTGTATGGGTATACTCGGCGTAGGATCAGGCAAAACCATTGAGTTGCGTACCTTGTGCAGGTCCGGACCTCAGTTGGTTGCCATGTGTCCCTGTCAAGTGGTTAGTGTTTAAACTACAAGTGGTTTGAGCAGACAAAAACCCAGAAGGCGAGCCCTCTCTATGGTTGTCATGCATCCGCCCTTAGAGTTCCGTCCTGTGTTTCGGTAGGTGTATGGAGGGTTTAGGATCAGGCGGTCTTCTCTGGTTTTCGTCTGCCAGTAGTTTGAACAGTTATGTTTAAAACATTGTATTCAGAGTGCAACCAATCATGATTTAGACCTTGTTTATGGAAAAGTGGTTATTTCTGTAGTTCAATGCTGCAACTTGCTGAAAATTGTCCACAGTGTTCCTATCATCTTGTTTGAACAGTTCTGTGAAAAATGTACTTCCAGAGTGCAATCAAACATGATTTAGACCTTGTTTATGGAAAAGTGGTTATTTCTGTTAGTTTATTTGCTGCAACTTGCTGAAAATTGTCCACAGTGTCCCTATCATCTAGTTTGAACAGTTACAGTGCCTTGCGAAAGTATTCGGCCCCCTTGAACTTTGCGACCTTTTGCCACATTTCAGGCTTCAAACATAAAGATATAAAACTGTATTTTTTTTGTGAAGAATCAACAACAAGTGGGACACAATCATGAAGTGGAACGACATTTATTGGATATTTCAAACTTTTTTAACAAATCAAAAACTGAAAAATTGGGCATGCAAACTTATTCAGCCCCTTTACTTTCAGTGCAGCAAACTCTCTCCAGAAGTTCAGTGAGGATCTCTGAATGATCCAATGTTGACCTAAATGACTAAAGATGATAAATACAATCCACCGGTGTGTAATCAAGTCTCCGTATAAATGCACCTGCACTGTGATAGTCTCAGAGGTCCGTTAAAAGCGCAGAGAGCATCATGAAGAACAAGGAACACACCGGGCAGGTCCGAGATACTGTTGTGAAGAAGTTTAAAGCCGGATTTGGATACAAAAAGATTTCCCAAGCTTTAAACATCCCAAGAAGCGAAGCACTGTGCAAGCGATAATATTGAAATGGAAGGAGTATCAGACCACTGCAAATCTACCAAGACCTGGCCGTCCCTCTAAACTTTCAGCTCATACAAGGAGAAGACTGATCAGAGATGCAGCCAAGAGGCCCATGATCACTCTGGATGAACTGCAGAGATCTACAGCTGAGGTGGGAGACTCTGTCCATACGACAACAATCAGTTGTATATTGCACAAATCTGGCCTTTATGGAAGAGTGGCAAGAAGAAAGCCATTTCTTAAAGATATCCATAAAAAGTGTCGTTTAAAGTTTGCCACAAGCCACCTGGGAGACACACCAAACATGTGGAAGAAGGTGCTCTGGTCAGATGAAACCAAAATTGAACTTTTTGCCAACAATGCAAAACGTTATGTTTGGCGTAAAAGCAACACAGAACACACCATCCCCACTGTCAAACATGGTGGTGGCAGCATCATGGTTTGGGCCTGCTTTTCTTCAGCAGGGACAGGGAAGATGGATAAAATTGATGGGAAGATGGATGGAGCCAAATACAGGACCATTCTGGAAGAAAACCTGATGGAGTCTGCAAAAGACCTGAGACTGGGACGGAGATTTGTCTTCCAACAAGACAATGATCCAAAACATAAAGCAAAATCTACAATGGAATGGTTCAAAAATAAACATATCCAGGTGTTAGAATGGCCAAATCAAAGTCCAGACCTGAATCCAATAGAGAATCTGTGGAAAGAACTGAAAACTGCTGTTCACAAATGCTCTCCATCCAACCTCAATGAGCTCGAGCTGTTTTGCAAGGAGGAATGGGAAAAAATGTCAGTCTCTCGATGTGCAAAACTGATAGAGACATACCCCAAGCGACTTACAGCTGTAATCGCAGCAAAAGGTGGCGCTTACAAGGGGGCTGAATAATTTTGCAAGCCCAATTTTTCAGTTTTTGATTTGTTAAAAAAGTTTGAAATATCCAATAAATGTCGTTCCACTTCATGATTGTGTCCCACTTGTTGTTGATTCTTCACAAAAAAATACAGTTTTATATCTTTATTTTTGAAGCCTGAAATGTGGCAAAAGGTTGCAAAGTTCAAGGGGGCCGAATACTTTCGCAAGGCACTGTACATACTGGACAGTAGGTGGCAATGGTACTGTACACTGACTGTATATGGGGTGCAACAAACTTACCTGAGACTCCCTGTCTCTGCCAGTCTGTCCCTGCATATCTGTCCCCAGTTCTGCTGTCTGTGTGCCATCTGCCCTAGCAGGGGCTAAAATCTGATATCAACTTAGAAGGGACAATTACATGACATTTTCTCAAGAGCAATTCCTGAAAAAACACCAAAAGTACACTGACTGTATATGGGGTGCAACAAACTTACCTGAGACTCCCTGTCTCTGCCAGTCTGTCCCTGCATATCTGTCCCCAGTTCTGCTGTCTGTGTGCCATCTGCCCTAGCAGGGGCTAAAATCTGATATCAACTTTGAAGGGGACAATTACATGACATTTTCTCAAGAGCAATTCCTGAAAAAACACCAAAAGTAGTGCTGTAACACATAGCCTACGCTGTAATATGTTAAATGTATATTGAGGAACCATAATCACTACTACTGGATAATTGATAGGTACAGTAGTTAACTGAAGGGTTGTCCCAACTTGTTCAAATCATTATAATACTACTACTAATAATAGTTAAAGCAGTGTTCCTTTTCAGTCCAGTATGTGTGCAGGTATATGTGCTTACAACCAGCCTTTCTTGGTATTGCTGGTTGTAGTACATATACCTGCATACATACTGGACAGTAGGTGGCAATGGTACTGTAAACTAACGGTATATGGGGTGCAACAAACTTACCTGAGACTCCCTGTCTCTGCCAGTCTGTCCCTGCATATCTGTCCCCAGTTCTGCTGTCTGTGTGCCATCTGCCCTAGCAGGGGCTAAAATCTGATATCAACTTTGAAGGGGACAATTACATGACATTTTCTCAAGAGCAATTCCTGAAAAAACACCAAAAGTAGTGCTGTAACACATAGCCTACGCTGTAATATGTTAAATGTATATTGAGGAACCATAATCACTACTACTGGATAATTGATAGGTACAGTAGTTAACTGAAGGGTTGTCCCAACTTGTTCAAATCATTATAATACTACTACTAATAATAGTTAAAGCAGTGTTCCTTATCAGTCCAGTATGTATGCAGGTATATGTGCTACATACAACCAGCCTTTCTTGGTATTGCTGGTTGTTGTACATATACCTGCATACATACCGGACAGTAGGTGGCAATGGTACTGTACACTGACTGTATATGGGGTGCAACAAACTTACCTGAGACTCCCTGTCTCTACCAGTCTGTCCCCAGTTCTGCTGTCTGTGTGCCATCTGCCCTAGCAGGGGCTAAAATCTGATATCAACTTTGAAGGGGACAATTACATGACATTTTCTCAAGAGCAATTCCTGAAAAAACACCAAAAGTAGTGCTGTAACACATAGCCTACGCTGTAATATGTTAAATGTATATTGAGGAACCATAATCACTACTACTGGATAATTGATAGGTACAGTAGTTAACTGAAGGGTTGTCCCAACTTGTTCAAATCATTATAATACTACTACTAATAATAGTTAAAGCAGTGTTCCTTATCAGTCCAGTATGTATGCAGGTATATGTACTTACAACCAGCCTTTCATCATTAATTTCAACGTGTTACAACGTGAAATCGCCTCTATTCCATTCAAACCGTAGAGGACCAAACTACATCTCCCATAATGCAACGCCAGCACAGGTGGCCAGCAAAGCTAATCGTCTACATCCAGAAAGGCTTGCTAGCTAGCAACAGCAGCACTTTTAGCACTCTGTAAACTATATTAATAACAACAATAAAACTCTGAAAGTTACATGTTTCAATAGTCTCACACTCCCTTATAACAATATCTACAGCATTAACCTTGGGATGTTTAATCTATTTCATGTTATGGACTTCTACAAAGGAGTAATCTGCAACACATACCCTTCTCTATGTGTTTTCTCGGACTGAGGAGAACTGGAGCTACACCATGGTGTTAGTCGGTGACACAAGCACCCAGATGAAATCAACCAATAAGAATGCTTGAATGATGAGATCCAACCAATAAGAATGCTTGAACATTAAATACACATTTCTTTAGAGGCAGGTGGAAACATAACCAACCTTGTTAACAGACGATAGCAAAAGTTCAATTTTTGACAACTCCACATAAATTGAATAGGTACTAGTTAGCTAGCTAGCTTGATAGTTAATGTTTGCTTTAGTTTGCGCGCCAGCTCTGCAAATTCAGCAAGTGTGTGTGTGAACGCTTCCAACGTTAACCTCAAGTCAATTAGTTTCATTAGTTAGCTAAACTAATGACCTACAGTGGATCAAACCATTGTGAGGCAAAGGGGTCGCTATCTTTTGAAACTTAAAAACGCGCTATTAGTGTCTATAATCAGCTTAAGTGCTTTCATTGCGTTCATTCATATTATTGAAATTACATAGATATGTTTACAGTGATATATTGGGGGGGAAATCATATTTTTCCCAGGATAGGGGGGTCGTGTCCCCCCTGGGATTTCTGCCTATGCACGTGATATCTCCTCACTCACGTGGTTGATTGAAGCACGAACTGATTTGTGTTGATGGCAATAACCATATAAATTCAAAGATGAAGAAGGAGGGATGACTAGAAACGATTCAGTTGACCGGTTTATGTGTGGATTAATTGTCGGAGTAGAGGAATTTGTGTAATTCAGGTAAAAAAATAACGCAATGTTTATATCACAGGACAAATTAGCTAGCAAGTTAACTAGCTAAATTGCCATACAAGTCTAGCTACCATCGCGTTTTTGTCCATTTGGGATCCTGTGTATGCGGTAGATTTTTTTGCCGTGTTTTCGTCCACTTGGGGAATGGGAGATACGGGTCCGGATTTTTTTTTGTTTGTTGTTTCCAGTGATGTGTGTCCTCCGAAGTTGGTGTAACTGCTCCAGTGTTTGGGTTAGGGGTTAGGTTTAGGGTTAGGGGGGTCAGGGTTAGGGGGTTAGGGTTCTAGGTTTGAATCGGTTGATCCACTTCCATCTCTGACACGTGGAAACCGGAGGGGGGAAGGGAGGGGGTGTACTCCACTCATATACGCTTAGGGTTAGGGGGTTTGGGTTAGAGGGTTAGGTTTTGAATATAATTGTGTTTTGTTTCAACTGGTTAGGGTTAGGTTTCTAGTTTTGAGTCTGTTGATCCAGGGTTAGGGTTACGAGGGTTAGGGTTTCGAGGGTTAGGGTTTCGAGGGTTAGGGTTTCGAGGGTTAGGGTTTCGAGGGTTAAGGTTTCGAGGGTTAGGATTTCGAGGGTTAGGATTGCGGGTTAGGGTTTCGAGGGTTAGGGTTAGGTTTCTAGTTTTGAGTCTGTTGATCCAGGGTTAGGGTTACGAGGGTTAGGGTTACGGTTAGGGGGTTAGGGTTAGGTTTTGAATATAATTGTGTTTCGTTTCAACTGGTTAGGGTTAGGGTTAGGGGTTAGGGTTAGAGGGTTAGGGGGTTTTAGGGTTAGGGGGTTTTAGGGTTAGGGGGTTTAGGGATAGGGGTTTAGGGATAGGGGTTTAGGGATAGGGGTTAGGGTTAGGGGGGGGTAGGGTTAGGGTGTTGGGGTAGGGGTTAGTTTCTAGTTCTGAGTCGGTTGATCCACTTCCATCTCTGACACGTGGAAGCCTAAGGGGGGGTTAGAGGGTTAGGGGGTTAGAGGTTAAGGGTTAGAGGGTTTTAGGGTTAGAGGGTTTTAGGGATAGGGGGTTAGGGATAGGGGTTTAGGGTTAGGGTTAGAGGGTTTTAGGGTTAGAGGGTTAGGGATAGGGGGTTAGGGATAGGGGTTTAGGGATAGGGGGTTAGGGATAGGGGTTTAGGGTTAGGGGTTTAGGGTTAGGTTCTAGTTTTGAGTCGGTTGATCCACTTCCATCTCTGACACGTGGAAGCCGAAGGGGGGGAAGGGAGGGGTGTGCACTCCACATCATATACGCGCGGGCCGGAGGGGTCCGGGCGCGGCCGGCCAAAGTAGTAGGCCCCACTTGTAGATTAACCCGTTGGTTGGGTTTAAAGACTGTCTGTCTGTAGGGTTAGGGTTAGGTATGGTTTTTAGAATGGTTAAGGTTGAGGTAAGAGTAAGGTATAGTTTTTTAGAATAGTTTTAGAATAGAATAGTTAAGCTTAGGGTTAGGTATAGTTTTTTAGAATGGTTAAGGTATAGGGTTAGGGTTAGGTAGGTCTGTCAACAGGTCCGGTCCTCGGTTGGTTGCCATGTGTCCATGTCGAGTGGTATGGTCATGATGTCTAGGTCTGCTTGTCAACGGAAGTGGAAAGCATAGTGCAACCTAGGAGTTTACTCTCTGTCGGATCCTTCTTTTTTAGCTCCACGTTGTCTATGTATTTACTTCCGTGTTCGTCAGTCTTTTGGCCCTGGATGTTTTCAATCATGTGTGTAATTAGGAGTTATTCCCTTCCAGGATCCTAACTCTGAATTAACACCTGTCTAGTCGAATCCAGCTGGTCTGTATGGGTATACTCGGCGTAGGATCAGGCAAAACCATTGAGTTGCGTACCTTGTGCAGGTCCGGACCTCAGTTGGTTGCCATGTGTCCCTGTCAAGTGGTTAGTGTTTAAACTACAAGTGGTTTGAGCAGACAAAAACCCAGAAGGCGAGCCCTCTCTATGGTTGTCATGCATCCGCCCTTAGAGTTCCGTCCTGTGTTTCGGTAGGTGTATGGAGGGTTTAGGATCAGGCAAATCTTCTCTGGTTTTCGTCTGCCAGTAGTTTGAACAGTTATGTTTAAAACATTGTATTCAGAGTGCAACCAATCATGATTTAGACCTTGTTTATGGAAAAGTGGTTATTTCTGTAGTTCAATGCTGCAACTTGCTGAAAATTGTCCACAGTGTTCCTATCATCTTGTTTGAACAGTTCTGTGAAAAATGTACTTCCAGAGTGCAATCAAACATGATTTAGACCTTGTTTATGGAAAAGTGGTTATTTCTGTTAGTTTATTTGCTGCAACTTGCTGAAAATTGTCCACAGTGTCCCTATCATCTAGTTTGAACAGTTACAGTGCCTTGCGAAAGTATTCGGCCCCCTTGAACTTTGCGACCTTTTGCCACATTTCAGGCTTCAAACATAAAGATATAAAACTGTATTTTTTTGTGAAGAATCAACAACAAGTGGGACACAATCATGAAGTGGAACGACATTTATTGGATATTTCAAACTTTTTTAACAAATCAAAAACTGAAAAATTGGGCATGCAAACTTATTCAGCCCCTTTACTTTCAGTGCAGCAAACTCTCTCCAGAAGTTCAGTGAGGATCTCTGAATGATCCAATGTTGACCTAAATGACTAAAGATGATAAATACAATCCACCGGTGTGTAATCAAGTCTCCGTATAAATGCACCTGCACTGTGATAGTCTCAGAGGTCCGTTAAAAGCGCAGAGAGCATCATGAAGAACAAGGAACACACCGGGCAGGTCCGAGATACTGTTGTGAAGAAGTTTAAAGCCGGATTTGGATACAAAAAGATTTCCCAAGCTTTAAACATCCCAAGAAGCACTGTGCAAGCGATAATATTGAAATGGAAGGAGTATCAGACCACTGCAAATCTACCAAGACCTGGCCGTCCCTCTAAACTTTCAGCTCATACAAGGAGAAGACTGATCAGAGATGCAGCCAAGAGGCCCATGATCACTCTGGATGAACTGCAGAGATCTACAGCTGAGGTGGGAGACTCTGTCCATACGACAACAATCAGTTGTATATTGCACAAATCTGGCCTTTATGGAAGAGTGGCAAGAAGAAAGCCATTTCTTAAAGATATCCATAAAAAGTGTCGTTTAAAGTTTGCCACAAGCCACCTGGGAGACACACCAAACATGTGGAAGAAGGTGCTCTGGTCAGATGAAACCAAAATTGAACTTTTTGCCAACAATGCAAAACGTTATGTTTGGCGTAAAAGCAACACAGAACACACCATCCCCACTGTCAAACATGGTGGTGGCAGCATCATGGTTTGGGCCTGCTTTTCTTCAGCAGGGACAGGGAAGATGGATAAAATTGATGGGAAGATGGATGGAGCCAAATACAGGACCATTCTGGAAGAAAACCTGATGGAGTCTGCAAAAGACCTGAGACTGGGACGGAGATTTGTCTTCCAACAAGACAATGATCCAAAACATAAAGCAAAATCTACAATGGAATGGTTCAAAAATAAACATATCCAGGTGTTAGAATGGCCAAATCAAAGTCCAGACCTGAATCCAATAGAGAATCTGTGGAAAGAACTGAAAACTGCTGTTCACAAATGCTCTCCATCCAACCTCAATGAGCTCGAGCTGTTTTGCAAGGAGGAATGGGAAAAAATGTCAGTCTCTCGATGTGCAAAACTGATAGAGACATACCCCAAGCGACTTACAGCTGTAATCGCAGCAAAAGGTGGCGCTTACAAGGGGGCTGAATAATTTTGCAAGCCCAATTTTTCAGTTTTTGATTTGTTAAAAAAGTTTGAAATATCCAATAAATGTCGTTCCACTTCATGATTGTGTCCCACTTGTTGTTGATTCTTCACAAAAAAATACAGTTTTATATCTTTATTTTTGAAGCCTGAAATGTGGCAAAAGGTTGCAAAGTTCAAGGGGGCCGAATACTTTCGCAAGGCACTGTACATACTGGACAGTAGGTGGCAATGGTACTGTACACTGACTGTATATGGGGTGCAACAAACTTACCTGAGACTCCCTGTCTCTGCCAGTCTGTCCCTGCATATCTGTCCCCAGTTCTGCTGTCTGTGTGCCATCTGCCCTAGCAGGGGCTAAAATCGGATATCAACTTTGGAGGGGACAATTACATGACATTTTCTCAAGAGCAATTCCTGAAAAAACACCAAAAGTAGTGCTGTAACACATAGCCTACGCTGTAATATGTTAAATGTATATTGAGGAACCATAATCACTACTACTGGATAATTGATAGGTACAGTAGTTAACTGAAGGGTTGTCCCAACTTGTTCAAATCATTATAATACTACTACTAATAATAGTTAAAGCAGTGTTCCTTTTCAGTCCTGTATGTGTGCAGGTATATGTGCTTACAACCAGCCTTTCTTGGTATTGCTGGTTGTAGTACATATACCTGCATACATACTGGACAGTAGGTGGCAATGGTACTGTAAACTAACGGTATATGGGGTGCAACAAACTTACCTGAGACTCCCTGTCTCTGCCAGTCTGTCCCTGCATATCTGTCCCCAGTTCTGCTGTCTGTGTGCCATCTGCCCTAGCAGGGGCTAAAATCTGATATCAACTTTGAAGGGGACAATTACATGACATTTTCTCAAGAGCAATTCCTGAAAAAACACCAAAAGTAGTGCTGTAACACATAGCCTACGCTGTAATATGTTAAATGTATATTGAGGAACCATAATCACTACTACTGGATAATTGATAGGTACAGTAGTTAACTGAAGGGTTGTCCCAACTTGTTCAAATCATTATAATACTACTACTAATAATAGTTAAAGCAGTGTTCCTTATCAGTCCAGTATGTATGCAGGTATATGTGCTACATACAACCAGCCTTTCTTGGTATTGCTGGTTGTTGTACATATACCTGCATACATACCGGACAGTAGGTGGCAATGGTACTGTACACTGACTGTATATGGGGTGCAACAAACTTACCTGAGACTCCCTGTCTCTACCAGTCTGTCCCCAGTTCTGCTGTCTGTGTGCCATCTGCCCTAGCAGGGGCTAAAATCTGATATCAACTTTGAAGGGGACAATTACATGACATTTTCTCAAGAGCAATTCCTGAAAAAACACCAAAAGTAGTGCTGTAACACATAGCCTACGCTGTAATATGTTAAATGTATATTGAGGAACCATAATCACTACTACTGGATAATTGATAGGTACAGTAGTTAACTGAAGGGTTGTCCCAACTTGTTCAAATCATTATAATACTACTACTAATAATAGTTAAAGCAGTGTTCCTTATCAGTCCAGTATGTATGCAGGTATATTTACTTACAACCAGCCTTTCATCATTTATTTCAACGTGTTACTACAATCTATTCCATTCAAACCGTAGAGGACCAAACTACATCTCCCATAATGCAACGCCAGCACAGGTGGCCAGCAAAGCTAATCGTCTACATCCAGAAAGGCTTGCTAGCTAGCAACAGCAGCACTTTTAGCACTCTGTAAACTATATTAATAACAACAATAAAACTCTGAAAGTTACATGTTTCAATAGTCTCACACTCCCTTATAACAATATCTACAGCATTAACCTTGGGATGTTTAATCTATTTCATGTTATGGACTTCTACAAAGGAGTAATCTGCAACACATACCCTTCTCTATGTGTTTTCTCGGACTGAGGAGAACTGGAGCTACACCATGGTGTTAGTCGGTGACACAAGCACCCAGATGAAATCAACCAATAAGAATGCTTGAATAATGAGATCCAACCAATAAGAATGCTTGAACATTAAATACACATTTCTTTAGAGGCAGGTGGAAACATAACCAACCTTGTTAACAGACGATAGCAAAAGTTCAATTTTTGACAACTCCACATAAATTGAATAGGTACTAGTTAGCTAGCTAGCTTGATAGTTAATGTTTGCTTTAGTTTGCGCGCCAGCTCTGCAAATTCAGCAAGTGTGTGTGTGAACGCTTCCAACGTTAACCTCAAGTCAATTAGTTTCATTAGTTAGCTAAACTAATGACCTACAGTGGATCAAACCATTGTGAGGCAAAGGGGTCGCTATCTTTTGAAACTTAAAAACGCGCTATTAGTGTCTATAATCAGCTTAAGTGCTTTCATTGCGTTCATTCATATTATTGAAATTACATAGATATGTTTACAGTGATATATTGGGGGGGAAATCATATTTTTCCCAGGATAGGGGGGTCGTGTCCCCCCTGGGATTTCTGCCTATGCACGTGATATCTCCTCACTCACGTGGTTGATTGAAGCACGAACTGATTTGTGTTGATGGCAATAACCATATAAATTCAAAGATGAAGGAGGAGGGATGACTAGAAACGATTCAGTTGACCGGTTTATGTGTGGATTAATTGTCGGAGTAGAGGAATTTGTGTAATTCAGGTAAAAAAATAACGCAATGTTTATATCACAGGACAAATTAGCTAGCAAGTTAACTAGCTAAATTGCCATACAAGTCTAGCTACCATCGCGTTTTTGTCCATTTGGGATCCTGTGTATGCGGTAGATTTTTTTGCCGTGTTTTCGTCCACTTGGGGAATGGGAGATACGGGTCCGGATTTTTTTTTGTTTGTTGTTTCCAGTGATGTGTGTCCTCCGAAGTTGGTGTAACTGCTCCAGTGTTTGGGTTAGGGGTTAGGTTTAGGGTTAGGGGGGTCAGGGTTAGGGGGTTAGGGTTCTAGGTTTGAATCGGTTGATCCACTTCCATCTCTGACACGTGGAAACCGGAGGGGGGAAGGGAGGGGGTGTACTCCACTCATATGCGCTTAGGGTTAGGGGGTTTGGGTTAGAGGGTTAGGTTTTGAATATAATTGTGTTTTGTTTCAACTGGTTAGGGTTAGGTTTCTAGTTTTGAGTCTGTTGATCCAGGGTTAGGGTTACGAGGGTTAGGGTTTCGAGGGTTAGGGTTTCGAGGGTTAGGGTTTCGAGGGTTAGGGTTTCGAGGGTTAGGGTTTCGAGGGTTAGGGTTTCGAGGGTTAGGGTTTCGAGGGTTAGGATTTCGAGGGTTAGGATTGCGGGTAAGGGTTTCGAGGGTTAGGGTTAGGTTTCTAGTTTTGAGTCTGTTGATCCAGGGTTAGGGTTACGAGGGTTAGGGTTACGGTTAGGGGGTTAGGGTTAGGTTTTGAATATAATTGTGTTTCGTTTCAACTGGTTAGGGTTAGGGTTAGGGGTTAGGGTTAGAGGGTTAGGGGGTTTTAGGGTTAGGGGGTTTTAGGGTTAGGGGGTTTAGGGATAGGGGTTTAGGGATAGGGGTTTAGGGATAGGGGTTAGGGTTAGGGGGGGTAGGGTTAGGGTGTTGGGGTAGGGGTTAGTTTCTAGTTCTGAGTCGGTTGATCCACTTCTATCTCTGACACGTGGAAGCCTAAGGGGGGGTTAGAGGGTTAGGGGGTTAGAGGTTAAGGGTTAGAGGGTTTTAGGGTTAGAGGGTTTTAGGGATAGGGGGTTAGGGATAGGGGTTTAGGGTTAGGGTTAGAGGGTTTTAGGGTTAGAGGGTTAGGGATAGGGGGTTAGGGATAGGGGTTTAGGGATAGGGGGTTAGGGATAGGGGTTTAGGGTTAGGGGTTTAGGGTTAGGTTCTAGTTTTGAGTCGGTTGATCCACTTCCATCTCTGACACGTGGAAGCCGAAGGGGGGGAAGGGAGGGGTGTGCACTCCACATCATATACGCGCGGGCCGGAGGGGTCCGGGCGCGGCCGGCCAAAGTAGTAGGCCCCACTTGTAGATTAACCCGTTGGTTGGGTTTAAAGACTGTCTGTCTGTAGGGTTAGGGTTAGGTATGGTTTTTAGAATGGTTAAGGTTGAGGTAAGAGTAAGGTATAGTTTTTTAGAATAGTTTTAGAATAGAATAGTTAAGCTTAGGGTTAGGTATAGTTTTTTAGAATGGTTAAGGTATAGGGTTAGGGTTAGGTAGGTCTGTCAACAGGTCCGGTCCTCGGTTGGTTGCCATATGTCCATGTCGAGTGGTATGGTCATGATGTCTAGGTCTGCTTGTCAACGGAAGTGGAAAGCATAGTGCAACCTAGGAGTTTACTCTCTGTCGGATCCTTCTTTTTTAGCTCCACGTTGTCTATGTATTTACTTCCGTGTTCGTCAGTCTTTTGGCCCTGGATGTTTTCAATCATGTGTGTAATTAGGAGTTATTCCCTTCCAGGATCCTAACTCTGAATTAACACCTGTCTAGTCGAATCCAGCTGGTCTGTATGGGTATACTCGGCGTAGGATCAGGCAAAACCATTGAGTTGCGTACCTTGTGCAGGTCCGGACCTCAGTTGGTTGCCATGTGTCCCTGTCAAGTGGTTAGTGTTTAAACTACAAGTGGTTTGAGCAGACAAAAACCCAGAAGGCGAGCCCTCTCTATGGTTGTCATGCATCCGCCCTTAGAGTTCCGTCCTGTGTTTCGGTAGGTGTATGGAGGGTTTAGGATCAGGCGGTCTTCTCTGGTTTTCGTCTGCCAGTAGTTTGAACAGTTATGTTTAAAACATTGTATTCAGAGTGCAACCAATCATGATTTAGAACTTGTTTATGGAAAAGTGGTTATTTCTGTAGTTCAATGCTGCAACTTGCTGAAAATTGTCCACAGTGTTCCTATCATCTTGTTTGAACAGTTCTGTGAAAAATGTACTTCCAGAGTGCAATCAAACATGATTTAGACCTTGTTTATGGAAAAGTGGTTATTTCTGTTAGTTTATTTGCTGCAACTTGCTGAAAATTGTCCACAGTGTCCCTATCATCTAGTTTGAACAGTTACAGTGCCTTGCGAAAGTATTCGGCCCCCTTGAACTTTGCGACCTTTTGCCACATTTCAGGCTTCAAACATAAAGATATAAAACTGTATTTTTTTGTGAAGAATCAACAACAAGTGGGACACAATCATGAAGTGGAACGACATTTATTGGATATTTCAAACTTTTTTAACAAATCAAAAACTGAAAAATTGGGCATGCAAACTTATTCAGCCCCTTTACTTTCAGTGCAGCAAACTCTCTCCAGAAGTTCAGTGAGGATCTCTGAATGATCCAATGTTGACCTAAATGACTAAAGATGATAAATACAATCCACCGGTGTGTAATCAAGTCTCCGTATAAATGCACCTGCACTGTGATAGTCTCAGAGGTCCGTTAAAAGCGCAGAGAGCATCATGAAGAACAAGGAACACACCGGGCAGGTCCGAGATACTGTTGTGAAGAAGTTTAAAGCCGGATTTGGATACAAAAAGATTTCCCAAGCTTTAAACATCCCAAGAAGCACTGTGCAAGCGATAATATTGAAATGGAAGGAGTATCAGACCACTGCAAATCTACCAAGACCTGGCCGTCCCTCTAAACTTTCAGCTCATACAAGGAGAAGACTGATCAGAGATGCAGCCAAGAGGCCCATGATCACTCTGGATGAACTGCAGAGATCTACAGCTGAGGTGGGAGACTCTGTCCATACGACAACAATCAGTTGTATATTGCACAAATCTGGCCTTTATGGAAGAGTGGCAAGAAGAAAGCCATTTCTTAAAGATATCCATAAAAAGTGTCGTTTAAAGTTTGCCACAAGCCACCTGGGAGACACACCAAACATGTGGAAGAAGGTGCTCTGGTCAGATGAAACCAAAATTGAACTTTTTGCCAACAATGCAAAACGTTATGTTTGGCGTAAAAGCAACACAGAACACACCATCCCCACTGTCAAACATGGTGGTGGCAGCATCATGGTTTGGGCCTGCTTTTCTTCAGCAGGGACAGGGAAGATGGATAAAATTGATGGGAAGATGGATGGAGCCAAATACAGGACCATTCTGGAAGAAAACCTGATGGAGTCTGCAAAAGACCTGAGACTGGGACGGAGATTTGTCTTCCAACAAGACAATGATCCAAAACATAAAGCAAAATCTACAATGGAATGGTTCAAAAATAAACATATCCAGGTGTTAGAATGGCCAAATCAAAGTCCAGACCTGAATCCAATAGAGAATCTGTGGAAAGAACTGAAAACTGCTGTTCACAAATGCTCTCCATCCAACCTCAATGAGCTCGAGCTGTTTTGCAAGGAGGAATGGGAAAAAATGTCAGTCTCTCGATGTGCAAAACTGATAGAGACATACCCCAAGCGACTTACAGCTGTAATCGCAGCAAAAGGTGGCGCTTACAAGGGGGCTGAATAATTTTGCAAGCCCAATTTTTCAGTTTTTGATTTGTTAAAAAAGTTTGAAATATCCAATAAATGTCGTTCCACTTCATGATTGTGTCCCACTTGTTGTTGATTCTTCACAAAAAAATACAGTTTTATATCTTTATTTTTGAAGCCTGAAATGTGGCAAAAGGTTGCAAAGTTCAAGGGGGCCGAATACTTTCGCAAGGCACTGTACATACTGGACAGTAGGTGGCAATGGTACTGTACACTGACTGTATATGGGGTGCAACAAACTTACCTGAGACTCCCTGTCTCTGCCAGTCTGTCCCTGCATATCTGTCCCCAGTTCTGCTGTCTGTGTGCCATCTGCCCTAGCAGGGGCTAAAATCTGATATCAACTTAGAAGGGACAATTACATGACATTTTCTCAAGAGCAATTCCTGAAAAAACACCAAAAGTACACTGACTGTATATGGGGTGCAACAAACTTACCTGAGACTCCCTGTCTCTGCCAGTCTGTCCCTGCATATCTGTCCCCAGTTCTGCTGTCTGTGTGCCATCTGCCCTAGCAGGGGCTAAAATCGGATATCAACTTTGGAGGGGACAATTACATGACATTTTCTCAAGAGCAATTCCTGAAAAAACACCAAAAGTAGTGCTGTAACACATAGCCTACGCTGTAATATGTTAAATGTATATTGAGGAACCATAATCACTACTACTGGATAATTGATAGGTACAGTAGTTAACTGAAGGGTTGTCCCAACTTGTTCAAATCATTATAATACTACTACTAATAATAGTTAAAGCAGTGTTCCTTTTCAGTCCAGTATGTGTGCAGGTATATGTGCTTACAACCAGCCTTTCTTGGTATTGCTGGTTGTAGTACATATACCTGCATACATACTGGACAGTAGGTGGCAATGGTACTGTAAACTAACGGTATATGGGGTGCAACAAACTTACCTGAGACTCCCTGTCTCTGCCAGTCTGTCCCTGCATATCTGTCCCCAGTTCTGCTGTCTGTGTGCCATCTGCCCTAGCAGGGGCTAAAATCTGATATCAACTTTGAAGGGGACAATTACATGACATTTTCTCAAGAGCAATTCCTGAAAAAACACCAAAAGTAGTGCTGTAACACATAGCCTACGCTGTAATATGTTAAATGTATATTGAGGAACCATAATCACTACTACTGGATAATTGATAGGTACAGTAGTTAACTGAAGGGTTGTCCCAACTTGTTCAAATCATTATAATACTACTACTAATAATAGTTAAAGCAGTGTTCCTTATCAGTCCAGTATGTATGCAGGTATATGTGCTACATACAACCAGCCTTTCTTGGTATTGCTGGTTGTTGTACATATACCTGCATACATACCGGACAGTAGGTGGCAATGGTACTGTACACTGACTGTATATGGGGTGCAACAAACTTACCTGAGACTCCCTGTCTCTACCAGTCTGTCCCCAGTTCTGCTGTCTGTGTGCCATCTGCCCTAGCAGGGGCTAAAATCTGATATCAACTTTGAAGGGGACAATTACATGACATTTTCTCAAGAGCAATTCCTGAAAAAACACCAAAAGTAGTGCTGTAACACATAGCCTACGCTGTAATATGTTAAATGTATATTGAGGAACCATAATCACTACTACTGGATAATTGATAGGTACAGTAGTTAACTGAAGGGTTGTCCCAACTTGTTCAAATCATTATAATACTACTACTAATAATAGTTAAAGCAGTGTTCCTTATCAGTCCAGTATGTATGCAGGTATATGTACTTACAACCAGCCTTTCATCATTTATTTCAACGTGTTACAACGTGAAATCGCCTCTATTCCATTCAAACCGTAGAGGACCAAACTACATCTCCCATAATGCAACGCCAGCACAGGTGGCCAGCAAAGCTAATCGTCTACATCCAGAAAGGCTTGCTAGCTAGCAACAGCAGCACTTTTAGCACTCTGTAAACTATATTAATAACAACAATAAAACTCTGAAAGTTACATGTTTCAATAGTCTCACACTCCCTTATAACAATATCTACAGCATTAACCTTGGGATGTTTAATCTATTTCATGTTATGGACTTCTACAAAGGAGTAATCTGCAACACATACCCTTCTCTATGTGTTTTCTCGGACTGAGGAGAACTGGAGCTACACCATGGTGTTAGTCGGTGACACAAGCACCCAGATGAAATCAACCAATAAGAATGCTTGAATGATGAGATCCAACCAATAAGAATGCTTGAACATTAAATACACATTTCTTTAGAGGCAGGTGGAAACATAACCAACCTTGTTAACAGACGATAGCAAAAGTTCAATTTTTGACAACTCCACATAAATTGAATAGGTACTAGTTAGCTAGCTAGCTTGATAGTTAATGTTTGCTTTAGTTTGCGCGCCAGCTCTGCAAATTCAGCAAGTGTGTGTGTGAACGCTTCCAACGTTAACCTCAAGTCAATTAGTTTCATTAGTTAGCTAAACTAATGACCTACAGTGGATCAAACCATTGTGAGGCAAAGGGGTCGCTATCTTTTGAAACTTAAAAACGCGCTATTAGTGTCTATAATCAGCTTAAGTGCTTTCATTGCGTTCATTCATATTATTGAAATTACATAGATATGTTTACAGTGATATATTGGGGGGGAAATCATATTTTTCCCAGGATAGGGGGGTCGTGTCCCCCCTGGGATTTCTGCCTATGCACGTGATATCTCCTCACTCACGTGGTTGATTGAAGCACGAACTGATTTGTGTTGATGGCAATAACCATATAAATTCAAAGATGAAGAAGGAGGGATGACTAGAAACGATTCAGTTGACCGGTTTATGTGTGGATTAATTGTCGGAGTAGAGGAATTTGTGTAATTCAGGTAAAAAAATAACGCAATGTTTATATCACAGGACAAATTAGCTAGCAAGTTAACTAGCTAAATTGCCATACAAGTCTAGCTACCATCGCGTTTTTGTCCATTTGGGATCCTGTGTATGCGGTAGATTTTTTTGCCGTGTTTTCGTCCACTTGGGGAATGGGAGATACGGGTCCGGATTTTTTTTTGTTTGTTGTTTCCAGTGATGTGTGTCCTCCGAAGTTGGTGTAACTGCTCCAGTGTTTGGGTTAGGGGTTAGGTTTAGGGTTAGGGGGGTCAGGGTTAGGGGGTTAGGGTTCTAGGTTTGAATCGGTTGATCCACTTCCATCTCTGACACGTGGAAACCGGAGGGGGGAAGGGAGGGGGTGTACTCCACTCATATGCGCTTAGGGTTAGGGGGTTTGGGTTAGAGGGTTAGGTTTTGAATATAATTGTGTTTTGTTTCAACTGGTTAGGGTTAGGTTTCTAGTTTTGAGTCTGTTGATCCAGGGTTAGGGTTACGAGGGTTAGGGTTTCGAGGGTTAGGGTTTCGAGGGTTAGGGTTTCGAGGGTTAGGGTTTCGAGGGTTAGGGTTTCGAGGGTTAGGATTTCGAGGGTTAGGATTGCGGGTTAGGGTTTCGAGGGTTAGGGTTAGGTTTCTAGTTTTGAGTCTGTTGATCCAGGGTTAGGGTTACGAGGGTTAGGGTTACGGTTAGGGGGTTAGGGTTAGGTTTTGAATATAATTGTGTTTCGTTTCAACTGGTTAGGGTTAGGGTTAGGGGTTAGGGTTAGAGGGTTAGGGGGTTTTAGGGTTAGGGGGTTTTAGGGTTAGGGGGTTTAGGGATAGGGGTTTAGGGATAGGGGTTTAGGGATAGGGGTTAGGGTTAGGGGGGGGTAGGGTTAGGGTGTTGGGGTAGGGGTTAGTTTCTAGTTCTGAGTCGGTTGATCCACTTCCATCTCTGACACGTGGAAGCCTAAGGGGGGGTTAGAGGGTTAGGGGGTTAGAGGTTAAGGGTTAGAGGGTTTTAGGGTTAGAGGGTTTTAGGGATAGGGGGTTAGGGATAGGGGTTTAGGGTTAGGGTTAGAGGGTTTTAGGGTTAGAGGGTTAGGGATAGGGGGTTAGGGATAGGGGTTTAGGGATAGGGGGTTAGGGATAGGGGTTTAGGGTTAGGGGTTTAGGGTTAGGTTCTAGTTTTGAGTCGGTTGATCCACTTCCATCTCTGACACGTGGAAGCCGAAGGGGGGGAAGGGAGGGGTGTGCACTCCACATCATATACGCGCGGGCCGGAGGGGTCCGGGCGCGGCCGGCCAAAGTAGTAGGCCCCACTTGTAGATTAACCCGTTGGTTGGGTTTAAAGACTGTCTGTCTGTAGGGTTAGGGTTAGGTATGGTTTTTAGAATGGTTAAGGTTGAGGTAAGAGTAAGGTATAGTTTTTTAGAATAGTTTTAGAATAGAATAGTTAAGCTTAGGGTTAGGTATAGTTTTTTAGAATGGTTAAGGTATAGGGTTAGGGTTAGGTAGGTCTGTCAACAGGTCCGGTCCTCGGTTGGTTGCCATGTGTCCATGTCGAGTGGTATGGTCATGATGTCTAGGTCTGCTTGTCAACGGAAGTGGAAAGCATAGTGCAACCTAGGAGTTTACTCTCTGTCGGATCCTTCTTTTTTAGCTCCACGTTGTCTATGTATTTACTTCCGTGTTCGTCAGTCTTTTGGCCCTGGATGTTTTCAATCATGTGTGTAATTAGGAGTTATTCCCTTCCAGGATCCTAACTCTGAATTAACACCTGTCTAGTCGAATCCAGCTGGTCTGTATGGGTATACTCGGCGTAGGATCAGGCAAAACCATTGAGTTGCGTACCTTGTGCAGGTCCGGACCTCAGTTGGTTGCCATGTGTCCCTGTCAAGTGGTTAGTGTTTAAACTACAAGTGGTTTGAGCAGACAAAAACCCAGAAGGCGAGCCCTCTCTATGGTTGTCATGCATCCGCCCTTAGAGTTCCGTCCTGTGTTTCGGTAGGTGTATGGAGGGTTTAGGATCAGGCAAATCTTCTCTGGTTTTCGTCTGCCAGTAGTTTGAACAGTTATGTTTAAAACATTGTATTCAGAGTGCAACCAATCATGATTTAGACCTTGTTTATGGAAAAGTGGTTATTTCTGTAGTTCAATGCTGCAACTTGCTGAAAATTGTCCACAGTGTTCCTATCATCTTGTTTGAACAGTTCTGTGAAAAATGTACTTCCAGAGTGCAATCAAACATGATTTAGACCTTGTTTATGGAAAAGTGGTTATTTCTGTTAGTTTATTTGCTGCAACTTGCTGAAAATTGTCCACAGTGTCCCTATCATCTAGTTTGAACAGTTACAGTGCCTTGCGAAAGTATTCGGCCCCCTTGAACTTTGCGACCTTTTGCCACATTTCAGGCTTCAAACATAAAGATATAAAACTGTATTTTTTTGTGAAGAATCAACAACAAGTGGGACACAATCATGAAGTGGAACGACATTTATTGGATATTTCAAACTTTTTTAACAAATCAAAAACTGAAAAATTGGGCATGCAAACTTATTCAGCCCCTTTACTTTCAGTGCAGCAAACTCTCTCCAGAAGTTCAGTGAGGATCTCTGAATGATCCAATGTTGACCTAAATGACTAAAGATGATAAATACAATCCACCGGTGTGTAATCAAGTCTCCGTATAAATGCACCTGCACTGTGATAGTCTCAGAGGTCCGTTAAAAGCGCAGAGAGCATCATGAAGAACAAGGAACACACCGGGCAGGTCCGAGATACTGTTGTGAAGAAGTTTAAAGCCGGATTTGGATACAAAAATATTTCCCAAGCTTTAAACATCCCAAGAAGCACTGTGCAAGCGATAATATTGAAATGGAAGGAGTATCAGACCACTGCAAATCTACCAAGACCTGGCCGTCCCTCTAAACTTTCAGCTCATACAAGGAGAAGACTGATCAGAGATGCAGCCAAGAGGCCCATGATCACTCTGGATGAACTGCAGAGATCTACAGCTGAGGTGGGAGACTCTGTCCATACGACAACAATCAGTTGTATATTGCACAAATCTGGCCTTTATGGAAGAGTGGCAAGAAGAAAGCCATTTCTTAAAGATATCCATAAAAAGTGTCGTTTAAAGTTTGCCACAAGCCACCTGGGAGACACACCAAACATGTGGAAGAAGGTGCTCTGGTCAGATGAAACCAAAATTGAACTTTTTGCCAACAATGCAAAACGTTATGTTTGGCGTAAAAGCAACACAGAACACACCATCCCCACTGTCAAACATGGTGGTGGCAGCATCATGGCTTGGGCCTGCTTTTCTTCAGCAGGGACAGGGAAGATGGATAAAATTGATGGGAAGATGGATGGAGCCAAATACAGGACCATTCTGGAAGAAAACCTGATGGAGTCTGCAAAAGACCTGAGACTGGGACGGAGATTTGTCTTCCAACAAGACAATGATCCAAAACATAAAGCAAAATCTACAATGGAATGGTTCAAAAATAAACATATCCAGAGGTGTTAGAATGGCCAAATCAAAGTCCAGACCTGAATCCAATAGAGAATATGTGGAAAGAACTGAAAACTGCTGTTCACAAATGCTCTCCATCCAACCTCAATGAGCTCGAGCTGTTTTGCAAGGAGGAATGGGAAAAAATGTCAGTCTCTCGATGTGCAAAACTGATAGAGACATACCCCAAGCGACTTACAGCTGTAATCGCAGCAAAAGGTGGCGCTTACAAGGGGGCTGAATAATTTTGGAAGCCCAATTTTTCAGTTTTTGATTTGTTAAAAAAGTTTGAAATATCCAATAAATGTCGTTCCACTTCATGATTGTGTCCCACTTGTTGTTGATTCTTCACAAAAAAATACAGTTTTATGTCTTTATTTTTGAAGCCTGAAATGTGGCAAAAGGTTGCAAAGTTCAAGGGGGCCGAATACTTTCGCAAGGCACTGTACATACTGGACAGTAGGTGGCAATGGTACTGTACACTGACTGTATATGGGGTGCAACAAACTTACCTGAGACTCCCTGTCTCTGCCAGTCTGTCCCTGCATATCTGTCCCCAGTTCTGCTGTCTGTGTGCCATCTGCCCTAGCAGGGGCTAAAATCTGATATCAACTTAGAAGGGACAATTACATGACATTTTCTCAAGAGCAATTCCTGAAAAAACACCAAAAGTACACTGACTGTATATGGGGTGCAACAAACTTACCTGAGACTCCCTGTCTCTGCCAGTCTGTCCCTGCATATCTGTCCCCAGTTCTGCTGTCTGTGTGCCATCTGCCCTAGCAGGGGCTAAAATCGGATATCAACTTTGGAGGGGACAATTACATGACATTTTCTCAAGAGCAATTCCTGAAAAAACACCAAAAGTAGTGCTGTAACACATAGCCTACGCTGTAATATGTTAAATGTATATTGAGGAACCATAATCACTACTACTGGATAATTGATAGGTACAGTAGTTAACTGAAGGGTTGTCCCAACTTGTTCAAATCATTATAATACTACTACTAATAATAGTTAAAGCAGTGTTCCTTATCAGTCCAGTATGTATGCAGGTATATGTGCTACATACAACCAGCCTTTCTTGGTATTGCTGGTTGTTGTACATATACCTGCATACATACCGGACAGTAGGTGGCAATGGTACTGTACACTGACTGTATATGGGGTGCAACAAACTTACCTGAGACTCCCTGTCTCTACCAGTCTGTCCCCAGTTCTGCTGTCTGTGTGCCATCTGCCCTAGCAGGGGCTAAAATCTGATATCAACTTTGAAGGGGACAATTACATGACATTTTCTCAAGAGCAATTCCTGAAAAAACACCAAAAGTAGTGCTGTAACACATAGCCTACGCTGTAATATGTTAAATGTATATTGAGGAACCATAATCACTACTACTGGATAATTGATAGGTACAGTAGTTAACTGAAGGGTTGTCCCAACTTGTTCAAATCATTATAATACTACTACTAATAATAGTTAAAGCAGTGTTCCTTATCAGTCCAGTATGTATGCAGGTATATGTACTTACAACCAGCCTTTCATCATTTATTTCAACGTGTTACAACGTGAAATCGCCTCTATTCCATTCAAACCGTAGAGGACCAAACTACATCTCCCATAATGCAACGCCAGCACAGGTGGCCAGCAAAGCTAATCGTCTACATCCAGAAAGGCTTGCTAGCTAGCAACAGCAGCACTTTTAGCACTCTGTAAACTATATTAATAACAACAATAAAACTCTGAAAGTTACATGTTTCAATAGTCTCACACTCCCTTATAACAATATCTACAGCATTAACCTTGGGATGTTTAATCTATTTCATGTTATGGACTTCTACAAAGGAGTAATCTGCAACACATACCCTTCTCTATGTGTTTTCTCGGACTGAGGAGAACTGGAGCTACACCATGGTGTTAGTCGGTGACACAAGCACCCAGATGAAATCAACCAATAAGAATGCTTGAATGATGAGATCCAACCAATAAGAATGCTTGAACATTAAATACACATTTCTTTAGAGGCAGGTGGAAACATAACCAACCTTGTTAACAGACGATAGCAAAAGTTCAATTTTTGACAACTCCACATAAATTGAATAGGTACTAGTTAGCTAGCTAGCTTGATAGTTAATGTTTGCTTTAGTTTGCGCGCCAGCTCTGCAAATTCAGCAAGTGTGTGTGTGAACGCTTCCAACGTTAACCTCAAGTCAATTAGTTTCATTAGTTAGCTAAACTAATGACCTACAGTGGATCAAACCATTGTGAGGCAAAGGGGTCGCTATCTTTTGAAACTTAAAAACGCGCTATTAGTGTCTATAATCAGCTTAAGTGCTTTCATTGCGTTCATTCATATTATTGAAATTACATAGATATGTTTACAGTGATATATTGGGGGGGAAATCATATTTTTCCCAGGATAGGGGGGTCGTGTCCCCCCTGGGATTTCTGCCTATGCACGTGATATCTCCTCACTCACGTGGTTGATTGAAGCACGAACTGATTTGTGTTGATGGCAATAACCATATAAATTCAAAGATGAAGAAGGAGGGATGACTAGAAACGATTCAGTTGACCGGTTTATGTGTGGATTAATTGTCGGAGTAGAGGAATTTGTGTAATTCAGGTAAAAAAATAACGCAATGTTTATATCACAGGACAAATTAGCTAGCAAGTTAACTAGCTAAATTGCCATACAAGTCTAGCTACCATCGCGTTTTTGTCCATTTGGGATCCTGTGTATGCGGTAGATTTTTTTGCCGTGTTTTCGTCCACTTGGGGAATGGGAGATACGGGTCCGGATTTTTTTTTGTTTGTTGTTTCCAGTGATGTGTGTCCTCCGAAGTTGGTGTAACTGCTCCAGTGTTTGGGTTAGGGGTTAGGTTTAGGGTTAGGGGGGTCAGGGTTAGGGGGTTAGGGTTCTAGGTTTGAATCGGTTGATCCACTTCCATCTCTGACACGTGGAAACCGGAGGGGGGAAGGGAGGGGGTGTACTCCACTCATATGCGCTTAGGGTTAGGGGGTTTGGGTTAGAGGGTTAGGTTTTGAATATAATTGTGTTTTGTTTCAACTGGTTAGGGTTAGGTTTCTAGTTTTGAGTCTGTTGATCCAGGGTTAGGGTTACGAGGGTTAGGGTTTCGAGGGTTAGGGTTTCGAGGGTTAGGGTTTCGAGGGTTAGGGTTTCGAGGGTTAGGGTTTCGAGGGTTAGGATTTCGAGGGTTAGGATTGCGGGTTAGGGTTTCGAGGGTTAGGGTTAGGTTTCTAGTTTTGAGTCTGTTGATCCAGGGTTAGGGTTACGAGGGTTAGGGTTACGGTTAGGGGGTTAGGGTTAGGTTTTGAATATAATTGTGTTTCGTTTCAACTGGTTAGGGTTAGGGTTAGGGGTTAGGGTTAGAGGGTTAGGGGGTTTTAGGGTTAGGGGGTTTTAGGGTTAGGGGGTTTAGGGATAGGGGTTTAGGGATAGGGGTTTAGGGATAGGGGTTAGGGTTAGGGGGGGTAGGGTTAGGGTGTTGGGGTAGGGGTTAGTTTCTAGTTCTGAGTCGGTTGATCCACTTCCATCTCTGACACGTGGAAGCCTAAGGGGGGGTTAGAGGGTTAGGGGGTTAGAGGTTAAGGGTTAGAGGGTTTTAGGGTTAGAGGGTTTTAGGGATAGGGGGTTAGGGATAGGGGGTTAGGGTTAGAGGGTTTTAGGGTTAGAGGGTTAGGGATAGGGGGTTAGGGATAGGGGTTTAGGGATAGGGGGTTAGGGATAGGGGTTTAGGGTTAGGGGTTTAGGGTTAGGTTCTAGTTTTGAGTCGGTTGATCCACTTCCATCTCTGACACGTGGAAGCCGAAGGGGGGGAAGGGAGGGGTGTGCACTCCACATCATATACGCGCGGGCCGGAGGGGTCCGGGCGCGGCCGGCCAAAGTAGTAGGCCCCACTTGTAGATTAACCCGTTGGTTGGGTTTAAAGACTGTCTGTCTGTAGGGTTAGGGTTAGGTATGGTTTTTAGAATGGTTAAGGTTGAGGTAAGAGTAAGGTATAGTTTTTTAGAATAGTTTTAGAATAGAATAGTTAAGCTTAGGGTTAGGTATAGTTTTTTAGAATGGTTAAGGTATAGGGTTAGGGTTAGGTAGGTCTGTCAACAGGTCCGGTCCTCGGTTGGTTTCCATGTGTCCATGTCGAGTGGTATGGTCATGATGTCTAGGTCTGCTTGTCAACGGAAGTGGAAAGCATAGTGCAACCTAGGAGTTTACTCTCTGTCGGATCCTTCTTTTTTAGCTCCACGTTGTCTATGTATTTACTTCCGTGTTCGTCAGTCTTTTGGCCCTGGATGTTTTCAATCATGTGTGTAATTAGGAGTTATTCCCTTCCAGGATCCTAACTCTGAATTAACACCTGTCTAGTCGAATCCAGCTGGTCTGTATGGGTATACTCGGCGTAGGATCAGGCAAAACCATTGAGTTGCGTACCTTGTGCAGGTCCGGACCTCAGTTGGTTGCCATGTGTCCCTGTCAAGTGGTTAGTGTTTAAACTACAAGTGGTTTGAGCAGACAAAAACCCAGAAGGCGAGCCCTCTCTATGGTTGTCATGCATCCGCCCTTAGAGTTCCGTCCTGTGTTTCGGTAGGTGTATGGAGGGTTTAGGATCAGGCAAATCTTCTCTGGTTTTCGTCTGCCAGTAGTTTGAACAGTTATGTTTAAAACATTGTATTCAGAGTGCAACCAATCATGATTTAGACCTTGTTTATGGAAAAGTGGTTATTTCTGTAGTTCAATGCTGCAACTTGCTGAAAATTGTCCACAGTGTTCCTATCATCTTGTTTGAACAGTTCTGTGAAAAATGTACTTCCAGAGTGCAATCAAACATGATTTAGACCTTGTTTATGGAAAAGTGGTTATTTCTGTTAGTTTATTTGCTGCAACTTGCTGAAAATTGTCCACAGTGTCCCTATCATCTAGTTTGAACAGTTACAGTGCCTTGCGAAAGTATTCGGCCCCCTTGAACTTTGCGACCTTTTGCCACATTTCAGGCTTCAAACATAAAGATAGAAAACTGTATTTTTTTGTGAAGAATCAACAACAAGTGGGACACAATCATGAAGTGGAACGACATTTATTGGATATTTCAAACTTTTTTAACAAATCAAAAACTGAAAAATTGGGCATGCAAACTTATTCAGCCCCTTTACTTTCAGTGCAGCAAACTCTCTCCAGAAGTTCAGTGAGGATCTCTGAATGATCCAATGTTGACCTAAATGACTAAAGATGATAAATACAATCCACCGGTGTGTAATCAAGTCTCCGTATAAATGCACCTGCACTGTGATAGTCTCAGAGGTCCGTTAAAAGCGCAGAGAGCATCATGAAGAACAAGGAACACACCGGGCAGGTCCGAGATACTGTTGTGAAGAAGTTTAAAGCCGGATTTGGATACAAAAAGATTTCCCAAGCTTTAAACATCCCAAGAAGCACTGTGCAAGCGATAATATTGAAATGGAAGGAGTATCAGACCACTGCAAATCTACCAAGACCTGGCCGTCCCTCTAAACTTTCAGCTCATACAAGGAGAAGACTGATCAGAGATGCAGCCAAGAGGCCCATGATCACTCTGGATGAACTGCAGAGTTTAAAGCTGAGGTGGGAGACTCTGTCCATACGACAACAATCAGTTGTATATTGCACAAATCTGGCCTTTATGGAAGAGTGGCAAGAAGAAAGCCATTTCTTAAAGATATCCATAAAAAGTGTCGTTTAAAGTTTGCCACAAGCCACCTGGGAGACACACCAAACATGTGGAAGAAGGTGCTCTGGTCAGATGAAACCAAAATTGAACTTTTTGCCAACAATGCAAAACGTTATGTTTGGCGTAAAAGCAACACAGAACACACCATCCCCACTGTCAAACATGGTGGTGGCAGCATCATGGTTTGGGCCTGCTTTTCTTCAGCAGGGACAGGGAAGATGGATAAAATTGATGGGAAGATGGATGGAGCCAAATACAGGACCATTCTGGAAGAAAACCTGATGGAGTCTGCAAAAGACCTGAGACTGGGACGGAGATTTGTCTTCCAACAAGACAATGATCCAAAACATAAAGCAAAATCTACAATGGAATGGTTCAAAAATAAACATATCCAGGTGTTAGAATGGCCAAATCAAAGTCCAGACCTGAATCCAATAGAGAATCTGTGGAAAGAACTGAAAACTGCTGTTCACAAATGCTCTCCATCCAACCTCAATGAGCTCGAGCTGTTTTGCAAGGAGGAATGGGAAAAAATGTCAGTCTCTCGATGTGCAAAACTGATAGAGACATACCCCAAGCGACTTACAGCTGTAATCGCAGCAAAAGGTGGCGCTTACAAGGGGGCTGAATAATTTTGCAAGCCCAATTTTTCAGTTTTTGATTTGTTAAAAAAGTTTGAAATATCCAATAAATGTCGTTCCACTTCATGATTGTGTCCCACTTGTTGTTGATTCTTCACAAAAAAATACAGTTTTATATCTTTATTTTTGAAGCCTGAAATGTGGCAAAAGGTTGCAAAGTTCAAGGGGGCCGAATACTTTCGCAAGGCACTGTACATACTGGACAGTAGGTGGCAATGGTACTGTACACTGACTGTATATGGGGTGCAACAAACTTACCTGAGACTCCCTGTCTCTGCCAGTCTGTCCCTGCATATCTGTCCCCAGTTCTGCTGTCTGTGTGCCATCTGCCCTAGCAGGGGCTAAAATCTGATATCAACTTAGAAGGGACAATTACATGACATTTTCTCAAGAGCAATTCCTGAAAAAACACCAAAAGTACACTGACTGTATATGGGGTGCAACAAACTTACCTGAGACTCCCTGTCTCTGCCAGTCTGTCCCTGCATATCTGTCCCCAGTTCTGCTGTCTGTGTGCCATCTGCCCTAGCAGGGGCTAAAATCGGATATCAACTTTGGAGGGGACAATTACATGACATTTTCTCAAGAGCAATTCCTGAAAAAACACCAAAAGTAGTGCTGTAACACATAGCCTACGCTGTAATATGTTAAATGTATATTGAGGAACCATAATCACTACTACTGGATAATTGATAGGTACAGTAGTTAACTGAAGGGTTGTCCCAACTTGTTCAAATCATTATAATACTACTACTAATAATAGTTAAAGCAGTGTTCCTTTTCAGTCCAGTATGTGTGCAGGTATATGTGCTTACAACCAGCCTTTCTTGGTATTGCTGGTTGTAGTACATATACCTGCATACATACTGGACAGTAGGTGGCAATGGTACTGTAAACTAACGGTATATGGGGTGCAACAAACTTACCTGAGACTCCCTGTCTCTGCCAGTCTGTCCCTGCATATCTGTCCCCAGTTCTGCTGTCTGTGTGCCATCTGCCCTAGCAGGGGCTAAAATCTGATATCAACTTTGAAGGGGACAATTACATGACATTTTCTCAAGAGCAATTCCTGAAAAAACACCAAAAGTAGTGCTGTAACACATAGCCTACGCTGTAATATGTTAAATGTATATTGAGGAACCATAATCACTACTACTGGATAATTGATAGGTACAGTAGTTAACTGAAGGGTTGTCCCAACTTGTTCAAATCATTATAATACTACTACTAATAATAGTTAAAGCAGTGTTCCTTATCAGTCCAGTATGTATGCAGGTATATGTGCTACATACAACCAGCCTTTCTTGGTATTGCTGGTTGTTGTACATATACCTGCATACATACCGGACAGTAGGTGGCAATGGTACTGTACACTGACTGTATATGGGGTGCAACAAACTTACCTGAGACTCCCTGTCTCTACCAGTCTGTCCCCAGTTCTGCTGTCTGTGTGCCATCTGCCCTAGCAGGGGCTAAAATCTGATATCAACTTTGAAGGGGACAATTACATGACATTTTCTCAAGAGCAATTCCTGAAAAAACACCAAAAGTAGTGCTGTAACACATAGCCTACGCTGTAATATGTTAAATGTATATTGAGGAACCATAATCACTACTACTGGATAATTGATAGGTACAGTAGTTAACTGAAGGGTTGTCCCAACTTGTTCAAATCATTATAATACTACTACTAATAATAGTTAAAGCAGTGTTCCTTATCAGTCCAGTATGTATGCAGGTATATGTACTTACAACCAGCCTTTCATCATTTATTTCAACGTGTTACAACGTGAAATCGCCTCTATTCCATTCAAACCGTAGAGGACCAAACTACATCTCCCATAATGCAACGCCAGCACAGGTGGCCAGCAAAGCTAATCGTCTACATCCAGAAAGGCTTGCTAGCTAGCAACAGCAGCACTTTTAGCACTCTGTAAACTATATTAATAACAACAATAAAACTCTGAAAGTTACATGTTTCAATAGTCTCACACTCCCTTATAACAATATCTACAGCATTAACCTTGGGATGTTTAATCTATTTCATGTTATGGACTTCTACAAAGGAGTAATCTGCAACACATACCCTTCTCTATGTGTTTTCTCGGACTGAGGAGAACTGGAGCTACACCATGGTGTTAGTCGGTGACACAAGCACCCAGATGAAATCAACCAATAAGAATGCTTGAATGATGAGATCCAACCAATAAGAATGCTTGAACATTAAATACACATTTCTTTAGAGGCAGGTGGAAACATAACCAACCTTGTTAACAGACGATAGCAAAAGTTCAATTTTTGACAACTCCACATAAATTGAATAGGTACTAGTTAGCTAGCTAGCTTGATAGTTAATGTTTGCTTTAGTTTGCGCGCCAGCTCTGCAAATTCAGCAAGTGTGTGTGTGAACGCTTCCAACGTTAACCTCAAGTCAATTAGTTTCATTAGTTAGCTAAACTAATGACCTACAGTGGATCAAACCATTGTGAGGCAAAGGGGTCGCTATCTTTTGAAACTTAAAAACGCGCTATTAGTGTCTATAATCAGCTTAAGTGCTTTCATTGCGTTCATTCATATTATTGAAATTACATAGATATGTTTACAGTGATATATTGGGGGGGAAATCATATTTTTCCCAGGATAGGGGGGTCGTGTCCCCCCTGGGATTTCTGCCTATGCACGTGATATCTCCTCACTCACGTGGTTGATTGAAGCACGAACTGATTTGTGTTGATGGCAATAACCATATAAATTCAAAGATGAAGAAGGAGGGATGACTAGAAACGATTCAGTTGACCGGTTTATGTGTGGATTAATTGTCGGAGTAGAGGAATTTGTGTAATTCAGGTAAAAAAATAACGCAATGTTTATATCACAGGACAAATTAGCTAGCAAGTTAACTAGCTAAATTGCCATACAAGTCTAGCTACCATCGCGTTTTTGTCCATTTGGGATCCTGTGTATGCGGTAGATTTTTTTGCCGTGTTTTCGTCCACTTGGGGAATGGGAGATACGGGTCCGGATTTTTTTTTGTTTGTTGTTTCCAGTGATGTGTGTCCTCCGAAGTTGGTGTAACTGCTCCAGTGTTTGGGTTAGGGGTTAGGTTTAGGGTTAGGGGGGTCAGGGTTAGGGGGTTAGGGTTCTAGGTTTGAATCGGTTGATCCACTTCCATCTCTGACACGTGGAAACCGGAGGGGGGAAGGGAGGGGGTGTACTCCACTCATATGCGCTTAGGGTTAGGGGGTTTGGGTTAGAGGGTTAGGTTTTGAATATAATTGTGTTTTGTTTCAACTGGTTAGGGTTAGGTTTCTAGTTTTGAGTCTGTTGATCCAGGGTTAGGGTTACGAGGGTTAGGGTTTCGAGGGTTAGGGTTTCGAGGGTTAGGGTTTCGAGGGTTAGGGTTTCGAGGGTTAGGATTTCGAGGGTTAGGATTGCGGGTTAGGGTTTCGAGGGTTAGGGTTAGGTTTCTAGTTTTGAGTCTGTTGATCCAGGGTTAGGGTTACGAGGGTTAGGGTTACGGTTAGGGGGTTAGGGTTAGGTTTTGAATATAATTGTGTTTCGTTTCAACTGGTTAGGGTTAGGGGTTAGGGTTAGAGGGTTAGGGGGTTTTAGGGTTAGGGGGTTTTAGGGTTAGGGGGTTTAGGGATAGGGGTTTAGGGATAGGGGTTTAGGGATAGGGGTTAGGGTTAGGGGGGGGGGGTAGGGTTAGGGTGTTGGGGTAGGGGTTAGTTTCTAGTTCTGAGTCGGTTGATCCACTTCCATCTCTGACACGTGGAAGCCTAAGGGGGGGTTAGAGGGTTAGGGGGTTAGAGGTTAAGGGTTAGAGGGTTTTAGGGTTAGAGGGTTTTAGGGATAGGGGGTTAGGGATAGGGGTTTAGGGTTAGGGTTAGAGGGTTTTAGGGTTAGAGGGTTAGGGATAGGGGGTTAGGGATAGGGGTTTAGGGATAGGGGGTTAGGGATAGGGGTTTAGGGTTAGGGGTTTAGGGTTAGGTTCTAGTTTTGAGTCGGTTGATCCACTTCCATCTCTGACACGTGGAAGCCGAAGGGGGGGAAGGGAGGGGTGTGCACTCCACATCATATACGCGCGGGCCGGAGGGGTCCGGGCGCGGCCGGCCAAAGTAGTAGGCCCCACTTGTAGATTAACCCGTTGGTTGGGTTTAAAGACTGTCTGTCTGTAGGGTTAGGGTTAGGTATGGTTTTTAGAATGGTTAAGGTTGAGGTAAGAGTAAGGTATAGTTTTTTAGAATAGTTTTAGAATAGAATAGTTAAGCTTAGGGTTAGGTATAGTTTTTTAGAATGGTTAAGGTATAGGGTTAGGGTTAGGTAGGTCTGTCAACAGGTCCGGTCCTCGGTTGGTTGCCATGTGTCCATGTCGAGTGGTATGGTCATGATGTCTAGGTCTGCTTGTCAACGGAAGTGGAAAGCATAGTGCAACCTAGGAGTTTACTCTCTGTCGGATCCTTCTTTTTTAGCTCCACGTTGTCTATGTATTTACTTCCGTGTTCGTCAGTCTTTTGGCCCTGGATGTTTTCAATCATGTGTGTAATTAGGAGTTATTCCCTTCCAGGATCCTAACTCTGAATTAACACCTGTCTAGTCGAATCCAGCTGGTCTGTATGGGTATACTCGGCGTAGGATCAGGCAAAACCATTGAGTTGCGTACCTTGTGCAGGTCCGGACCTCAGTTGGTTGCCATGTGTCCCTGTCAAGTGGTTAGTGTTTAAACTACAAGTGGTTTGAGCAGACAAAAACCCAGAAGGCGAGCCCTCTCTATGGTTGTCATGCATCCGCCCTTAGAGTTCCGTCCTGTGTTTCGGTAGGTGTATGGAGGGTTTAGGATCAGGCAAATCTTCTCTGGTTTTCGTCTGCCAGTAGTTTGAACAGTTATGTTTAAAACATTGTATTCAGAGTGCAACCAATCATGATTTAGACCTTGTTTATGGAAAAGTGGTTATTTCTGTAGTTCAATTCTGCAACTTGCTGAAAATTGTCCACAGTGTTCCTATCATCTAGTTTGAACAGTTCTGTGAAAAATGTACTTCCAGAGTGCAATCAAACATGATTTAGACCTTGTTTATGGAAACGTGGTTATTTCTGTTAGTTTATTTGCTGCAACTTATTGAAAATTGTCCATAGTGTCCCTATCATCTAGTTTGAACAGTTCTGTAAAAAACATTGTATCCAGAGTGCAATCAAACATGATTTAGACCTTGTTTATGGAAAAGTGGTTATTTCTGTAGTTCAATTGCTGCCACTTGCTGAAAATTGTCCACAGTGTCCCTATCATCTTGTTTGAACAGTTCTGTGAAAAATGTACTTCCAGAGTGCAATCAAACATGATTTAGACCTTGTTTATGGAAAAGTGGTTATTTCTGTTAGTTTATTTGCTGCAACTTGCTGAAAATTGTCCACAGTGTCCCTATCATCTAGTTTGAACAGTTACAGTGCCTTGCGAAAGTATTCGGCCCCCTTGAACTTTGCGACCTTTTGCCACATTTCAGGCTTCAAACATAAATATATAAAACTGTATTTTTTTGTGAAGAATCAACAACAAGTGGGACACAATCATGAAGTGGAACGACATTTATTGGATATTTCAAACTTTTTTAACAAATCAAAAACTGAAAAATTGGGCATGCAAACTTATTCAGCCCCTTTACTTTCAGTGCAGCAAACTCTCTCCAGAAGTTCAGTGAGGATCTCTGAATGATCCAATGTTGACCTAAATGACTAAAGATGATAAATACAATCCACCGGTGTGTAATCAAGTCTCCGTATAAATGCACCTGCACTGTGATAGTCTCAGAGGTCCGTTAAAAGCGCAGAGAGCATCATGAAGAACAAGGAACACACCGGGCAGGTCCGAGATACTGTTGTGAAGAAGTTTAAAGCCGGATTTGGATACAAAAAGATTTCCCAAGCTTTAAACATCCCAAGAAGCACTGTGCAAGCGATAATATTGAAATGGAAGGAGTATCAGACCACTGCAAATCTACCAAGACCTGGCCGTCCCTCTAAACTTTCAGCTCATACAAGGAGAAGACTGATCAGAGATGCAGCCAAGAGGCCCATGATCACTCTGGATGAACTGCAGAGATCTACAGCTGAGGTGGGAGACTCTGTCCATACGACAACAATCAGTTGTATATTGCACAAATCTGGCCTTTATGGAAGAGTGGCAAGAAGAAAGCCATTTCTTAAAGATATCCATAAAAAGTGTCGTTTAAAGTTTGCCACAAGCCACCTGGGAGACACACCAAACATGTGGAAGAAGGTGCTCTGGTCAGATGAAACCAAAATTGAACTTTTTGCCAACAATGCAAAACGTTATGTTTGGCGTAAAAGCAACACAGAACACACCATCCCCACTGTCAAACATGGTGGTGGCAGCATCATGGTTTGGGCCTGCTTTTCTTCAGCAGGGACAGGGAAGATGGATAAAATTGATGGGAAGATGGATGGAGCCAAATACAGGACCATTCTGGAAGAAAACCTGATGGAGTCTGCAAAAGACCTGAGACTGGGACGGAGATTTGTCTTCCAACAAGACAATGATCCAAAACATAAAGCAAAATCTACAATGGAATGGTTCAAAAATAAACATATCCAGGTGTTAGAATGGCCAAATCAAAGTCCAGACCTGAATCCAATAGAGAATCTGTGGAAAGAACTGAAAACTGCTGTTCACAAATGCTCTCCATCCAACCTCAATGAGCTCGAGCTGTTTTGCAAGGAGGAATGGGAAAAAATGTCAGTCTCTCGATGTGCAAAACTGATAGAGACATACCCCAAGCGACTTACAGCTGTAATCGCAGCAAAAGGTGGCGCTTACAAGGGGGCTGAATAATTTTGCAAGCCCAATTTTTCAGTTTTTGATTTGTTAAAAAAGTTTGAAATATCCAATAAATGTCGTTCCACTTCATGATTGTGTCCCACTTGTTGTTGATTCTTCACAAAAAAATACAGTTTTATATCTTTATTTTTGAAGCCTGAAATGTGGCAAAAGGTTGCAAAGTTCAAGGGGGCCGAATACTTTCGCAAGGCACTGTACATACTGGACAGTAGGTGGCAATGGTACTGTACACTGACTGTATATGGGGTGCAACAAACTTACCTGAGACTCCCTGTCTCTGCCAGTCTGTCCCTGCATATCTGTCCCCAGTTCTGCTGTCTGTGTGCCATCTGCCCTAGCAGGGGCTAAAATCTGATATCAACTTAGAAGGGACAATTACATGACATTTTCTCAAGAGCAATTCCTGAAAAAACACCAAAAGTACACTGACTGTATATGGGGTGCAACAAACTTACCTGATACTCCCTGTCTCTGCCAGTCTGTCCCTGCATATCTGTCCCCAGTTCTGCTGTCTGTGTGCCATCTGCCCTAGCAGGGGCTAAAATCGGATATCAACTTTGGAGGGGACAATTACATGACATTTTCTCAAGAGCAATTCCTGAAAAAACACCAAAAGTAGTGCTGTAACACATAGCCTACGCTGTAATATGTTAAATGTATATTGAGGAACCATAATCACTACTACTGGATAATTGATAGGTACAGTAGTTAACTGAAGGGTTGTCCCAACTTGTTCAAATCATTATAATACTACTACTAATAATAGTTAAAGCAGTGTTCCTTTTCAGTCCAGTATGTGTGCAGGTATATGTGCTTACAACCAGCCTTTCTTGGTATTGCTGGTTGTAGTACATATACCTGCATACATACTGGACAGTAGGTGGCAATGGTACTGTAAACTAACGGTATATGGGGTGCAACAAACTTACCTGAGACTCCCTGTCTCTGCCAGTCTGTCCCTGCATATCTGTCCCCAGTTCTGCTGTCTGTGTGCCATCTGCCCTAGCAGGGGCTAAAATCTGATATCAACTTTGAAGGGGACAATTACATGACATTTTCTCAAGAGCAATTCCTGAAAAAACACCAAAAGTAGTGCTGTAACACATAGCCTACGCTGTAATATGTTAAATGTATATTGAGGAACCATAATCACTACTACTGGATAATTGATAGGTACAGTAGTTAACTGAAGGGTTGTCCCAACTTGTTCAAATCATTATAATACTACTACTAATAATAGTTAAAGCAGTGTTCCTTATCAGTCCAGTATGTATGCAGGTATATGTGCTACATACAACCAGCCTTTCTTGGTATTGCTGGTTGTTGTACATATACCTGCATACATACCGGACAGTAGGTGGCAATGGTACTGTACACTGACTGTATATGGGGTGCAACAAACTTACCTGAGACTCCCTGTCTCTACCAGTCTGTCCCCAGTTCTGCTGTCTGTGTGCCATCTGCCCTAGCAGGGGCTAAAATCTGATATCAACTTTGAAGGGGACAATTACATGACATTTTCTCAAGAGCAATTCCTGAAAAAACACCAAAAGTAGTGCTGTAACACATAGCCTACGCTGTAATATGTTAAATGTATATTGAGGAACCATAATCACTACTACTGGATAATTGATAGGTACAGTAGTTAACTGAAGGGTTGTCCCAACTTGTTCAAATCATTATAATACTACTACTAATAATAGTTAAAGCAGTGTTCCTTATCAGTCCAGTATGTATGCAGGTATATGTACTTACAACCAGCCTTTCATCATTTATTTCAACGTGTTACAACGTGAAATCGCCTCTATTCCATTCAAACCGTAGAGGACCAAACTACATCTCCCATAATGCAACGCCAGCACAGGTGGCCAGCAAAGCTAATCGTCTACATCCAGAAAGGCTTGCTAGCTAGCAACAGCAGCACTTTTAGCACTCTGTAAACTATATTAATAACAACAATAAAACTCTGAAAGTTACATGTTTCAATAGTCTCACACTCCCTTATAACAATATCTACAGCATTAACCTTGGGATGTTTAATCTATTTCATGTTATGGACTTCTACAAAGGAGTAATCTGCAACACATACCCTTCTCTATGTGTTTTCTCGGACTGAGGAGAACTGGAGCTACACCATGGTGTTAGTCGGTGACACAAGCACCCAGATGAAATCAACCAATAAGAATGCTTGAATGATGAGATCCAACCAATAAGAATGCTTGAACATTAAATACACATTTCTTTAGAGGCAGGTGGAAACATAACCAACCTTGTTAACAGACGATAGCAAAAGTTCAATTTTTGACAACTCCACATAAATTGAATAGGTACTAGTTAGCTAGCTAGCTTGATAGTTAATGTTTGCTTTAGTTTGCGCGCCAGCTCTGCAAATTCAGCAAGTGTGTGTGTGAACGCTTCCAACGTTAACCTCAAGTCAATTAGTTTCATTAGTTAGCTAAACTAATGACCTACAGTGGATCAAACCATTGTGAGGCAAAGGGGTCGCTATCTTTTGAAACTTAAAAACGCGCTATTAGTGTCTATAATCAGCTTAAGTGCTTTCATTGCGTTCATTCATATTATTGAAATTACATAGATATGTTTACAGTGATATATTGGGGGGGAAATCATATTTTTCCCAGGATAGGGGGGTCGTGTCCCCCTTGGGATTTCTGCCTATGCACGTGATATCTCCTCACTCACGTGGTTGATTGAAGCACGAACTGATTTGTGTTGATGGCAATAACCATATAAATTCAAAGATGAAGAAGGAGGGATGACTAGAAACGATTCAGTTGACCGGTTTATGTGTGGATTAATTGTCGGAGTAGAGGAATTTGTGTAATTCAGGTAAAAAAATAACGCAATGTTTATATCACAGGACAAATTAGCTAGCAAGTTAACTAGCTAAATTGCCATACAAGTCTAGCTACCATCGCGTTTTTGTCCATTTGGGATCCTGTGTATGCGGTAGATTTTTTTGCCGTGTTTTCGTCCACTTGGGGAATGGGAGATACGGGTCCGGATTTTTTTTTGTTTGTTGTTTCCAGTGATGTGTGTCCTCCGAAGTTGGTGTAACTGCTCCAGTGTTTGGGTTAGGGGTTAGGTTTAGGGTTAGGGGGGTCAGGGTTAGGGGGTTAGGGTTCTAGGTTTGAATCGGTTGATCCACTTCCATCTCTGACACGTGGAAACCGGAGGGGGGAAGGGAGGGGGTGTACTCCACTCATATGCGCTTAGGGTTAGGGGGTTTGGGTTAGAGGGTTAGGTTTTGAATATAATTGTGTTTTGTTTCAACTGGTTAGGGTTAGGTTTCTAGTTTTGAGTCTGTTGATCCAGGGTTAGGGTTACGAGGGTTAGGGTTTCGAGGGTTAGGGTTTCGAGGGTTAGGGTTTCGAGGGTTAGGGTTTCGAGGGTTAGGATTTCGAGGGTTAGGATTGCGGGTTAGGGTTTCGAGGGTGAGGGTTAGGTTTCTAGTTTTGAGTCTGTTGATCCAGGGTTAGGGTTACGAGGGTTAGGGTTACGGTTAGGGGGTTAGGGTTAGGTTTTGAATATAATTGTGTTTCGTTTCAACTGGTTAGGGTTAGGGTTATGGTTAGGGGTTAGGGTTAGTGGGTTAGGGGGTTTTAGGGTTAGGGGGTTTTAGGGTTAGGGGGTTTAGGGATAGGGGGTTTAGGGATAGGGGTTTAGGGATAGGGGTTTAGGGATAGGGGTTAGGGTTAGGGGGGGGTAGGGTTAGGGTGTTGGGGTAGGGGTTAGTTTCTAGTTCTGAGTCGGTTGATCCACTTCCATCTCTGACACGTGGAAGCCTAAGGGGGGGTTAGAGGGTTAGGGGGTTAGAGGTTAAGGGTTAGAGGGTTTTAGGGTTAGAGGGTTTTAGGGATAGGGGGTTAGGGATAGGGGTTTAGGGTTAGGGTTAGAGGGTTTTAGGGTTAGAGGGTTAGGGATAGGGGGTTAGGGATAGGGGTTTAGGGTTAGGGGTTTAGGGTTAGGTTCTAGTTTTGAGTCGGTTGATCCACTTCCATCTCTGACACGTGGAAGCCGAAGGGGGGGAAGGGAGGGGTGTGCACTCCACATCATATACGCGCGGGCCGGAGGGGTCCGGGCGCGGCCGGCCAAAGTAGTAGGCCCCACTTGTAGATTAACCCGTTGGTTGGGTTTAAAGACTGTCTGTCTGTAGGGTTAGGGTTAGGTATGGTTTTTAGAATGGTTAAGGTTGAGGTAAGAGTAAGGTATAGTTTTTTAGAATAGTTTTAGAATAGAATAGTTAAGCTTAGGGTTAGGTATAGTTTTTTAGAATGGTTAAGGTATAGGGTTAGGGTTAGGTAGGTCTGTCAACAGGTCCGGTCCTCGGTTGGTTGCCATATGTCCATGTCGAGTGGTATGGTCATGATGTCTAGGTCTGCTTGTCAACGGAAGTGGAAAGCATAGTGCAACCTAGGAGTTTACTCTCTGTCGGATCCTTCTTTTTTAGCTCCACGTTGTCTATGTATTTACTTCCGTGTTCATCAGTCTTTTGGCCCTGGATGTTTTCAATCATGTGTGTAATTAGGAGTTATTCCCTTCCAGGATCCTAACTCTGAATTAACACCTGTCTAGTCGAATCCAGCTGGTCTGTATGGGTATACTCGGCGTAGGATCAGGCAAAACCATTGAGTTGCGTACCTTGTGCAGGTCCGGACCTCAGTTGGTTGCCATGTGTCCCTGTCAAGTGGTTAGTGTTTAAACTACAAGTGGTTTGAGCAGACAAAAACCCAGAAGGCGAGCCCTCTCTATGGTTGTCATGCATCCGCCCTTAGAGTTCCGTCCTGTGTTTCGGTAGGTGTATGGAGGGTTTAGGATCAGGCAAATCTTCTCTGGTTTTCGTCTGCCAGTAGTTTGAACAGTTATGTTTAAAACATTGTATTCAGAGTGCAACCAATCATGATTTAGACCTTGTTTATGGAAAAGTGGTTATTTCTGTAGTTCAATGCTGCAACTTGCTGAAAATTGTCCACAGTGTTCCTATCATCTAGTTTGAACAGTTCTGTGAAAAATGTACTTCCAGAGTGCAATCAAACATGATTTAGACCTTGTTTATGGAAAAGTGGTTATTTCTGTTAGTTTATTTGCTGCAACTTGCTGAAAATTGTCCACAGTGTCCCTATCATCTAGTTTGAACAGTTACAGTGCCTTGCGAAAGTATTCGGCCCCCTTGAACTTTGCGACCTTTTGCCACATTTCAGGCTTCAAACATAAAGATATAAAACTGTATTTTTTTGTGAAGAATCAACAACAAGTGGGACACAATCATGAAGTGGAACGACATTTATTGGATATTTCAAACTTTTTTAACAAATCAAAAACTGAAAAATTGGGCATGCAAACTTATTCAGCCCCTTTACTTTCAGTGCAGCAAACTCTCTCCAGAAGTTCAGTGAGGATCTCTGAATGATCCAATGTTGACCTAAATGACTAAAGATGATAAATACAATCCACCGGTGTGTAATCAAGTCTCCGTATAAATGCACCTGCACTGTGATAGTCTCAGAGGTCCGTTAAAAGCGCAGAGAGCATCATGAAGAACAAGGAACACACCGGGCAGGTCCGAGATACTGTTGTGAAGAAGTTTAAAGCCGGATTTGGATACAAAAATATTTCCCAAGCTTTAAACATCCCAAGAAGCACTGTGCAAGCGATAATATTGAAATGGAAGGAGTATCAGACCACTGCAAATCTACCAAGACCTGGCCGTCCCTCTAAACTTTCAGCTCATACAAGGAGAAGACTGATCAGAGATGCAGCCAAGAGGCCCATGATCACTCTGGATGAACTGCAGAGATCTACAGCTGAGGTGGGAGACTCTGTCCATACGACAACAATCAGTTGTATATTGCACAAATCTGGCCTTTATGGAAGAGTGGCAAGAAGAAAGCCATTTCTTAAAGATATCCATAAAAAGTGTCGTTTAAAGTTTGCCACAAGCCACCTGGGAGACACACCAAACATGTGGAAGAAGGTGCTCTGGTCAGATGAAACCAAAATTGAACTTTTTGCCAACAATGCAAAACGTTATGTTTGGCGTAAAAGCAACACAGAACACACCATCCCCACTGTCAAACATGGTGGTGGCAGCATCATGGTTTGGGCCTGCTTTTCTTCAGCAGGGACAGGGAAGATGGATAAAATTGATGGGAAGATGGATGGAGCCAAATACAGGACCATTCTGGAAGAAAACCTGATGGAGTCTGCAAAAGACCTGAGACTGGGACGGAGATTTGTCTTCCAACAAGACAATGATCCAAAACATAAAGCAAAATCTACAATGGAATGGTTCAAAAATAAACATATCCAGGTGTTAGAATGGCCAAATCAAAGTCCAGACCTGAATCCAATAGAGAATCTGTGGAAAGAACTGAAAACTGCTGTTCACAAATGCTCTCCATCCAACCTCAATGAGCTCGAGCTGTTTTGCAAGGAGGAATGGGAAAAAATGTCAGTCTCTCGATGTGCAAAACTGATAGAGACATACCCCAAGCGACTTACAGCTGTAATCGCAGCAAAAGGTGGCGCTTACAAGGGGGCTGAATAATTTTGCAAGCCCAATTTTTCAGTTTTTGATTTGTTAAAAAAGTTTGAAATATCCAATAAATGTCGTTCCACTTCATGATTGTGTCCCACTTGTTGTTGATTCTTCACAAAAAAATACAGTTTTATATCTTTATTTTTGAAGCCTGAAATGTGGCAAAAGGTTGCAAAGTTCAAAGGGGCCGAATACTTTCGCAAGGCACTGTACATACTGGACAGTAGGTGGCAATGGTACTGTACACTGACTGTATATGGGGTGCAACAAACTTACCTGAGACTCCCTGTCTCTGCCAGTCTGTCCCTGCATATCTGTCCCCAGTTCTGCTGTCTGTGTGCCATCTGCCCTAGCAGGGGCTAAAATCTGATATCAACTTAGAAGGGACAATTACATGACATTTTCTCAAGAGCAATTCCTGAAAAAACACCAAAAGTACACTGACTGTATATGGGGTGCAACAAACTTACCTGAGACTCCCTGTCTCTGCCAGTCTGTCCCTGCATATCTGTCCCCAGTTCTGCTGTCTGTGTGCCATCTGCCCTAGCAGGGGCTAAAATCGGATATCAACTTTGGAGGGGACAATTACATGACATTTTCTCAAGAGCAATTCCTGAAAAAACACCAAAAGTAGTGCTGTAACACATAGCCTACGCTGTAATATGTTAAATGTATATTGAGGAACCATAATCACTACTACTGGATAATTGATAGGTACAGTAGTTAACTGAAGGGTTGTCCCAACTTGTTCAAATCATTATAATACTACTACTAATAATAGTTAAAGCAGTGTTCCTTTTCAGTCCAGTATGTGTGCAGGTATATGTGCTTTACAACCAGCCTTTCTTGGTATTGCTGGTTGTAGTACATATACCTGCATACATACTGGACAGTAGGTGGCAATGGTACTGTAAACTAACGGTATATGGGGTGCAACAAACTTACCTGAGACTCCCTGTCTCTGCCAGTCTGTCCCTGCATATCTGTCCCCAGTTCTGCTGTCTGTGTGCCATCTGCCCTAGCAGGGGCTAAAATCTGATATCAACTTTGAAGGGGACAATTACATGACATTTTCTCAAGAGCAATTCCTGAAAAAACACCAAAAGTAGTGCTGTAACACATAGCCTACGCTGTAATATGTTAAATGTATATTGAGGAACCATAATCACTACTACTGGATAATTGATAGGTACAGTAGTTAACTGAAGGGTTGTCCCAACTTGTTCAAATCATTATAATACTACTACTAATAATAGTTAAAGCAGTGTTCCTTATCAGTCCAGTATGTATGCAGGTATATGTGCTACATACAACCAGCCTTTCTTGGTATTGCTGGTTGTTGTACATATACCTGCATACATACCGGACAGTAGGTGGCAATGGTACTGTACACTGACTGTATATGGGGTGCAACAAACTTACCTGAGACTCCCTGTCTCTACCAGTCTGTCCCCAGTTCTGCTGTCTGTGTGCCATCTGCCCTAGCAGGGGCTAAAATCTGATATCAACTTTGAAGGGGACAATTACATGACATTTTCTCAAGAGCAATTCCTGAAAAAACACCAAAAGTAGTGCTGTAACACATAGCCTACGCTGTAATATGTTAAATGTATATTGAGGAACCATAATCACTACTACTGGATAATTGATAGGTACAGTAGTTAACTGAAGGGTTGTCCCAACTTGTTCAAATCATTATAATACTACTACTAATAATAGTTAAAGCAGTGTTCCTTATCAGTCCAGTATGTATGCAGGTATATGTACTTACAACCAGCCTTTCATCATTTATTTCAACGTGTTACAACGTGAAATCGCCTCTATTCCATTCAAACCGTAGAGGACCAAACTACATCTCCCATAATGTAACGCCAGCACAGGTGGCCAGCAAAGCTAATCGTCTACATCCAGAAAGGCTTGCTAGCTAGCAACAGCAGCACTTTTAGCACTCTGTAAACTATATTAATAACAACAATAAAACTCTGAAAGTTACATGTTTCAATAGTCTCACACTCCCTTATAACAATATCTACAGCATTAACCTTGGGATGTTTAATCTATTTCATGTTATGGACTTCTACAAAGGAGTAATCTGCAACACATACCCTTCTCTATGTGTTTTCTCGGACTGAGGAGAACTGGAGCTACACCATGGTGTTAGTCGGTGACACAAGCACCCAGATGAAATCAACCAATAAGAATGCTTGAATGATGAGATCCAACCAATAAGAATGCTTGAACATTAAATACACATTTATTTAGAGGCAGGTGGAAACATAACCAACCTTGTTAACAGACGATAGCAAAAGTTCAATTTTTGACAACTCCACATAAATTGAATAGGTACTAGTTAGCTAGCTAGCTTGATAGTTAATGTTTGCTTTAGTTTGCGCGCCAGCTCTGCAAATTCAGCAAGTGTGTGTGTGAACGCTTCCAACGTTAACCTCAAGTCAATTAGTTTCATTAGTTAGCTAAACTAATGACCTACAGTGGATCAAACCATTGTGAGGCAAAGGGGTCGCTATCTTTTGAAACTTAAAAACGCGCTATTAGTGTCTATAATCAGCTTAAGTGCTTTCATTGCGTTCATTCATATTATTGAAATTACATAGATATGTTTACAGTGATATATTGGGGGGGAAATCATATTTTTCCCAGGATAGGGGGGTCGTGTCCCCCCTGGGATTTCTGCCTATGCACGTGATATCTCCTCACTCACGTGGTTGATTGAAGCACGAACTGATTTGTGTTGATGGCAATAACCATATAAATTCAAAGATGAAGAAGGAGGGATGACTAGAAACGATTCAGTTGACCGGTTTATGTGTGGATTAATTGTCGGAGTAGAGGAATTTGTGTAATTCAGGTAAAAAAATAACGCAATGTTTATATCACAGGACAAATTAGCTAGCAAGTTAACTAGCTAAATTGCCATACAAGTCTAGCTACCATCGCGTTTTTGTCCATTTGGGATCCTGTGTATGCGGTAGATTTTTTTGCCGTGTTTTCGTCCACTTGGGGAATGGGAGATACGGGTCCGGATTTTTTTTTGTTTGTTGTTTCCAGTGATGTGTGTCCTCCGAAGTTGGTGTAACTGCTCCAGTGTTTGGGTTAGGGGTTAGGTTTAGGGTTAGGGGGGTCAGGGTTAGGGGGTTAGGGTTCTAGGTTTGAATCGGTTGATCCACTTCCATCTCTGACACGTGGAAACCGGAGGGGGGAAGGGAGGGGGTGTACTCCACTCATATGCGCTTAGGGTTAGGGGGTTTGGGTTAGAGGGTTAGGTTTTGAATATAATTGTGTTTTGTTTCAACTGGTTAGGGTTAGGTTTCTAGTTTTGAGTCTGTTGATCCAGGGTTAGGGTTACGAGGGTTAGGGTTTCGAGGGTTAGGGTTTCGAGGGTTAGGGTTTCGAGGGTTAGGGTTTCGAGGGTTAGGGTTTCGAGGGTTAGGGTTTCGAGGGTTAGGATTTCGAGGGTTAGGATTGCGGGTTAGGGTTTCGAGGGTTAGGGTTAGGTTTCTAGTTTTGAGTCTGTTGATCCAGGGTTAGGGTTACGAGGGTTAGGGTTACGGTTAGGGGGTTAGGGTTAGGTTTTGAATATAATTGTGTTTCGTTTCAACTGGTTAGGGTTAGGGTTAGGGGTTAGGGTTAGAGGGTTAGGGGGTTTTAGGGTTAGGGGGTTTTAGGGTTAGGGGGTTTAGGGATAGGGGTTTAGGGATAGGGGTTTAGGGATAGGGGTTAGGGTTAGGGGGGGGTAGGGTTAGGGTGTTGGGGTAGGGTGTTGGGGTAGGGGTTAGTTTCTAGTTCTGAGTCGGTTGATCCACTTCCATCTCTGACACGTGGAAGCCTAAGGGGGGGTTAGAGGGTTAGGGGGTTAGAGGTTAAGGGTTAGAGGGTTTTAGGGTTAGAGGGTTTTAGGGATAGGGGGTTAGGGATAGGGGTTTAGGGTTAGGGTTAGAGGGTTTTAGGGTTAGAGGGTTAGGGATAGGGGGTTAGGGATAGGGGTTTAGGGATAGGGGGTTAGGGATAGGGGTTTAGGGTTAGGGGTTTAGGGTTAGGTTCTAGTTTTGAGTCGGTTGATCCACTTCCATCTCTGACACGTGGAAGCCGAAGGGGGGGAAGGGAGGGGTGTGCACTCCACATCATATACGCGCGGGCCGGAGGGGTCCGGGCGCGGCCGGCCAAAGTAGTAGGCCCCACTTGTAGATTAACCCGCTGGTTGGGTTTAAAGACTGTCTGTCTGTAGGGTTAGGGTTAGGTATGGTTTTTAGAATGGTTAAGGTTGAGGTAAGAGTAAGGTATAGTTTTTTAGAATAGTTTTAGAATAGAATAGTTAAGCTTAGGGTTAGGTATAGTTTTTTAGAATGGTTAAGGTATAGGGTTAGGGTTAGGTAGGTCTGTCAACAGGTCCGGTCCTCGGTTGGTTGCCATGTGTCCATGTCGAGTGGTATGGTCATGATGTCTAGGTCTGCTTGTCAACAGAAGTGGAAAGCATAGTGCAACCTAGGAGTTTACTCTCTGTCGGATCCTTCTTTTTTAGCTCCACGTTGTCTATGTATTTACTTCCGTGTTCGTCAGTCTTTTGGCCCTGGATGTTTTCAATCATGTGTGTAATTAGGAGTTATTCCCTTCCAGGATCCTAACTCTGAATTAACACCTGTCTAGTCGAATCCAGCTGGTCTGTATGGGTATACTCGGCGTAGGATCAGGCAAAACCATTGAGTTGCGTACCTTGTGCAGGTCCGGACCTCAGTTGGTTGCCATGTGTCCCTGTCAAGTGGTTAGTGTTTAAACTACAAGTGGTTTGAGCAGACAAAAACCCAGAAGGCGAGCCCTCTCTATGGTTGTCATGCATCCGCCCTTAGAGTTCCGTCCTGTGTTTCGGTAGGTGTATGGAGGGTTTAGGATCAGGCAAATCTTCTCTGGTTTTCGTCTGCCAGTAGTTTGAACAGTTATGTTTAAAACATTGTATTCAGAGTGCAACCAATCATGATTTAGACCTTGTTTATGGAAAAGTGGTTATTTCTGTAGTTCAATTCTGCAACTTGCTGAAAATTGTCCACAGTGTTCCTATCATCTAGTTTGAACAGTTCTGTGAAAAATGTACTTCCAGAGTGCAATCAAACATGATTTAGACCTTGTTTATGGAAACGTGGTTATTTCTGTTAGTTTATTTGCTGCAACTTATTGAAAATTGTCCATAGTGTCCCTATCATCTAGTTTGAACAGTTCTGTAAAAAACATTGTATCCAGAGTGCAATCAAACATGATTTAGACCTTGTTTATGGAAAAGTGGTTATTTCTGTAGTTCAATTGCTGCCACTTGCTGAAAATTGTCCACAGTGTCCCTATCATCTTGTTTGAACAGTTCTGTGAAAAATGTACTTCCAGAGTGCAATCAAACATGATTTAGACCTTGTTTATGGAAAAGTGGTTATTTCTGTTAGTTTATTTGCTGCAACTTGCTGAAAATTGTCCACAGTGTCCCTATCATCTAGTTTGAACAGTTACAGTGCCTTGCGAAAGTATTCGGCCCCCTTGAACTTTGCGACCTTTTGCCACATTTCAGGCTTCAAACATAAAGATATAAAACTGTATTTTTTTGTGAAGAATCAACAACAAGTGGGACACAATCATGAAGTGGAACGACATTTATTGGATATTTCAAACTTTTTTAACAAATCAAAAACTGAAAAATTGGGCATGCAAACTTATTCAGCCCCTTTACTTTCAGTGCAGCAAACTCTCTCCAGAAGTTCAGTGAGGATCTCTGAATGATCCAATGTTGACCTAAATGACTAAAGATGATAAATACAATCCACCGGTGTGTAATCAAGTCTCCGTATAAATGCACCTGCACTGTGATAGTCTCAGAGGTCCGTTAAAAGCGCAGAGAGCATCATGAAGAACAAGGAACACACCGGGCAGGTCCGAGATACTGTTGTGAAGAAGTTTAAAGCCGGATTTGGATACAAAAAGATTTCCCAAGCTTTAAACATCCCAAGAAGCACTGTGCAAGCGATAATATTGAAATGGAAGGAGTATCAGACCACTGCAAATCTACCAAGACCTGGCCGTCCCTCTAAACTTTCAGCTCATACAAGGAGAAGACTGATCAGAGATGCAGCCAAGAGGCCCATGATCACTCTGGATGAACTGCAGAGATCTACAGCTGAGGTGGGAGACTCTGTCCATACGACAACAATCAGTTGTATATTGCACAAATCTGGCCTTTATGGAAGAGTGGCAAGAAGAAAGCCATTTCTTAAAGATATCCATAAAAAGTGTCGTTTAAAGTTTGCCACAAGCCACCTGGGAGACACACCAAACATGTGGAAGAAGGTGCTCTGGTCAGATGAAACCAAAATTGAACTTTTTGCCAACAATGCAAAACGTTATGTTTGGCGTAAAAGCAACACAGAACACACCATCCCCACTGTCAAACATGGTGGTGGCAGCATCATGGTTTGGGCCTGCTTTTCTTCAGCAGGGACAGGGAAGATGGATAAAATTGATGGGAAGATGGATGGAGCCAAATACAGGACCATTCTGGAAGAAAACCTGATGGAGTCTGCAAAAGACCTGAGACTGGGACGGAGATTTGTCTTCCAACAAGACAATGATCCAAAACATAAAGCAAAATCTACAATGGAATGGTTCAAAAATAAACATATCCAGGTGTTAGAATGGCCAAATCAAAGTCCAGACCTGAATCCAATAGAGAATCTGTGGAAAGAACTGAAAACTGCTGTTCACAAATGCTCTCCATCCAACCTCAATGAGCTCGAGCTGTTTTGCAAGGAGGAATGGGAAAAAATGTCAGTCTCTCGATGTGCAAAACTGATAGAGACATACCCCAAGCGACTTACAGCTGTAATCGCAGCAAAAGGTGGCGCTTACAAGGGGGCTGAATAATTTTGCAAGCCCAATTTTTCAGTTTTTGATTTGTTAAAAAAGTTTGAAATATCCAATAAATGTCGTTCCACTTCATGATTGTGTCCCACTTGTTGTTGATTCTTCACAAAAAAATACAGTTTTATATCTTTATTTTTGAAGCCTGAAATGTGGCAAAAGGTTGCAAAGTTCAAGGGGGCCGAATACTTTCGCAAGGCACTGTACATACTGGACAGTAGGTGGCAATGGTACTGTACACTGACTGTATATGGGGTGCAACAAACTTACCTGAGACTCCCTGTCTCTGCCAGTCTGTCCCTGCATATCTGTCCCCAGTTCTGCTGTCTGTGTGCCATCTGCCCTAGCAGGGGCTAAAATCTGATATCAACTTAGAAGGGACAATTACATGACATTTTCTCAAGAGCAATTCCTGAAAAAACACCAAAAGTACACTGACTGTATATGGGGTGCAACAAACTTACCTGAGACTCCCTGTCTCTGCCAGTCTGTCCCTGCATATCTGTCCCCAGTTCTGCTGTCTGTGTGCCATCTGCCCTAGCAGGGGCTAAAATCTGATATCAACTTTGAAGGGGACAATTACATGACATTTTCTCAAGAGCAATTCCTGAAAAAACACCAAAAGTAGTGCTGTAACACATAGCCTACGCTGTAATATGTTAAATGTATATTGAAGAACCATAATCACTACTACTGGATAATTGATAGTGTAATGAGTTTCGTCTTCATACGAAGGAGAGTCGGACCAAAATGCAGCGTGTGGTTTACGATCCATGTTTATTAATAATACGAAACACGAATCTCCAATACAATACTACAAAAACAAAACGTAACGAAACCCTAACAGCCTATATAGTGTGAACACAGGGACACATAGGACAGGAACAATCACCCACAAACACACAGTGAAACCCAGGCTACCTATATATGGTTCCCAATCAGAGACAATGACGAACACCTGCCTCTGACTGAGAACCATATCAGGCTGAACATAGAAATAGACAAACAAGACATGAAACATAGAATACCCACTCAGATCACACCCTGACCAATCAAAACATAGAAAATACAAAGTAAACTATGGTCAGGGCGTGACAGTACCCCCCCCCCCAAGGTGCGGACTCCGGCCGCAAAACCTGAACCTATAGGGGAGGGTCTGGGTGGGCATCTGTCCGCGGTGGCGGCTCTGGCGCTGGACGTGGACCCCACTCCATGACAGTTTTAATCCCCCTCCTAAACGTCCCTAAATAGGTTACCCACCACAATGATAACATGGGACAGAGGGACAGCTCGGGACAGAGGTAACTCGGGACAGATGGGTAGCTCAGCACTGAGAGGAAGCTCAGCACTGAGAAGAAGCTCAGCACTGAGAGGAAGCCCAGGCAGGTAGTAGAAACTACCAGAACCTGGCTGGCTGGCGGTTTCAGCAGATCCTGGTCGACTAGCAGATCTGGAAGAATCTGGTCGACTGGCGGATCTGGGAGAATCTGGTCGACTGGCGGATCTGGGAGAATCTGGTCGACTGGCGGATCTGGGAGAATCTGGTCGACTGGCGGATCTGGGAGAATCTGGTCGACTGGCGGATCTGGGAGAATCTGGTCGACTGGCGGATCTGGGAGAATCTGGACGACTGGCAGATCTGGAAGAGTCTGGACGACTGGCAGATCTGGAAGAGTCTGGACGACTGGCAGATCTGGAAGAGTCTGGTCGACTGGCAGATCTGGAAGAGTCTGGTCGACTGGCAGATCTGGAAGAGTCTGGTCGACTGGCAGATCTGGAAGAGTCTGGTCGACTGGCAGATCTGGAAGAGTCTGGTCGACTGGCAGATCTGGAAGAGTCTGGTCGACTGGCAGATCTGGAAGAGTCTGGTCGACTGGCAGATCTGGAAGAGTCTGGACGACTGGCAGATCTGGAAGAGTCTGGACGACTGGCAGATCTGGAAGAGTCTGGACGACTGGCAGATCTGGAAGAGTCTGGACGACGGGCAGATTTGGAAGAGTCTGGATGACGGGCAGATCTGGAAGAGTCTGGACGACTGGCAGATCTGGAAGAGTCTGGTCGACTGGCAGATCTGGAAGAGTCTGGACGACTGGCAGATCTGGAAGAGTCTGGACGACTGGCAGATCTGGAAGAGTCTGGACGACTGGCAGATCTGGAAGAGTCTGGACGACTGGCAGATCTGGAAGAGACTGGTCGACACAGACTGGCTGCTCCATGCTGACTGACAGCTCTGGCTGCTCCATGCTGGCAGACTGCTCTGGCTGATCCATGCTGACTGGCAGCTCTGGCTGCTCCATGCTGACTGGCGGCCCTGGCTGCTCTGGCTGCTCCATGCTGACTGACAGCTCTGGCTGCTCTGGCTGCTCCATGCTGACTGGCGGCCCTGGCTGCTCTGGCTGCTCCATGCTGACTGGCGGCCCTGGCTGCTCCATGCTGACTGGCGGCCCTGGCTGCTCCCTGCTAACTGGCGGCCCTGGCTGCTCCCTGCTAACTGGCAGCTCTGGCTGCTCTGGCTGCTCCATGCTGACTGACTGCTCCATGCTGACTGGCTGCTCCATGCTGACTGGCTGCTCCATGCTGACTGGCGGCCCTGGCTGCTCCATGCTGACTGGCGGCCCTGGCTGCTCCATGCTGACTGGCGGCCCTGGCTGCTCCATGCAGACTGGCAGCTCTGGCGGCTCCTTGCAGACTGGCAGCTCTGGCGGCTCCTTGCAGACTGGCAGCTTTGGCGGCTCCTTGCAGACTGGCAGCTTTGGCGGCATCCTGCAGACAGGCAGCTCTGGCGGCTCCTTGCAGACTGGCAGCTCCTTGCAGACTGGCAGCTCCTTGCAGACTGGCAGCTCCTTGCAGACTGGCAGCTCCTTGCAAACTGGCAGCTCTATGCTAACTGGCAGCTCTATGCTAACTGGCAGCTCTATGCTAACTGGCAGCTCTATGCTAACTGGCAGCTCTATGCTAACTGGCAGCTCTATGCTAACTGGCAGCTCTATGCTAACTGGCAGTTCTGAACAGGCGGGAGACTCCGGCAACGCTGTAGAGGCGGAAAGCTCTGACAGCGCTAAACCGGCGGGAGACTCCAACAGCGCTGAAGAGGAGGAAGGCTCTGGCAGCGCTGAACAGGTGAGAGACTCCGACAGCGCTGGAGAGGAGGAAGGCTCCGACAGCGCTAAACAGGCGAGGCGCACTGTAGGCCTGATGCGTGGTGCTGGCACTGGTGGTACTGGGCCGAGGACACGCACAGGAAGCCTAGTGCGGGGAGCTGCTACCGGAGGGCTGGGGTGTGGAGGTGGCACAGGATGGGTTAGACCGTGAAGGCGTACTGGAGATCTTGAGAGCGGTGTTGGCACAGGACATGCAAGGCTAGGGAGGTACACAGGAGGCCTGGTGCGTGAGACTGGCACTGTCTTCACCAGCTGACTAGCACGCACCTCAGGACGAGTAGAGAGCACTGACCCAGGTGCCAATAAATCCCCGACACGCTCCTTCGGGCGAATATCATATTTAAAGCACCAACACAGCAACTCCCTCATTTCACTCTCCTCCAATTTCTCCATTAACTCCTTCACAGTCTCTGCTTCGCTTACCTCCAACACCGGTTCTGGTCTCCTCCTTGGCTCCTCACGATAAACAGGGGGAGTTGGCTCAGGTCTGCGACCTGGCGTAGCCATACTCCCTGTTAGCCCCCCCCCAAGAAATTTTTGAGGCTTACTCTCGGGCTTCCATCCGCTCCGTCGTGCTACTTCCTCATATTTGCGCCTCTCAGCTTTCGCCGCCTCCAGTTCTTCCTTGGGACGGCGATATTCTCCCGGTTGAGCCCATGGTCCACCATTATCTAATTCATACTCCCATGACGCTCTCTCCCACTGCGGCTGCTGCTGCTCCTGCTGCCTCTGTTCCTTCTTCGGCTGCACCTTGGTGCGGCTATACTCCCCTGGTTTAGCCCAGGGTCCTCTCCCGTCGAGGATTTCCTCCCATGTCCAGAAATCCTTACAACGTAACTCCTCTTTTTGCTGCTGCTGCTGCCTGTTGACACGCCGCTTGGTCCGTTGGTGGTGGGTGATTCTGTAATGAGTTTCGTCTTCATACGAAGGAGAGTCGGACCAAAATGCAGCGTGTGGTTTACGATCCATGTTTATTAATAATACGAAACACGAATCTCCAATACAATACTACAAAAACAAAACGTAACGAAACCCTAACAGCCTATATAGTGTGAACACAGGGACACATAGGACAGGAACAATCACCCACAAACACACAGTGAAACCCAGGCTACCTAAATATGGTTCCCAATCAGAGACAATGACGAACACCTGCCTCTGACTGAGAACCATATCAGGCTGAACATAGAAATAGACAAACAAGACATGAAACATAGAATACCCACTCAGATCACACCCTGACCAATCAAAACATAGAAAATACAAAGTAAACTATGGTCAGGGCGTGACAGATAGGTACAGTAGTTAACTGAAGGGTTGTCCCAACTTGTTCAAATCATTATAATACTACTACTAATAATAGTTAAAGCAGTGTTCCTTTTCAGTCCAGTATGTGTGCAGGTATATGTGCTTACAACCAGCCTTTCTTGGTATTGCTGGTTGTAGTACATATACCTGCATACATACTGGACAGTAGGTGGCAATGGTACTGTAAACTAACGGTATATGGGGTGCAACAAACTTACCTGAGACTCCCTGTCTCTGCCAGTCTGTCCCTGCATATCTGTCCCCAGTTCTGCTGTCTGTGTGCCATCTGCCCTAGCAGGGGCTAAAATCTGATATCAACTTTGAAGGGGACAATTACATGACATTTTCTCAAGAGCAATTCCTGAAAAAACACCAAAAGTAGTGCTGTAACACATAGCCTACGCTGTAATATGTTAAATGTATATTGAGGAACCATAATCACTACTACTGGATAATTGATAGGTACAGTAGTTAACTGAAGGGTTGTCCCAACTTGTTCAAATCATTATAATACTACTACTAATAATAGTTAAAGCAGTGTTCCTTATCAGTCCAGTATGTATGCAGGTATATGTGCTACATACAACCAGCCTTTCTTGGTATTGCTGGTTGTTGTACATATACCTGCATACATACCGGACAGTAGGTGGCAATGGTACTGTACACTGACTGTATATGGGGTGCAACAAACTTACCTGAGACTCCCTGTCTCTACCAGTCTGTCCCCAGTTCTGCTGTCTGTGTGCCATCTGCCCTAGCAGGGGCTAAAATCTGATATCAACTTTGAAGGGGACAATTACATGACATTTTCTCAAGAGCAATTCCTGAAAAAACACCAAAAGTAGTGCTGTAACACATAGCCTACGCTGTAATATGTTAAATGTATATTGAGGAACCATAATCACTACTACTGGATAATTGATAGGTACAGTAGTTAACTGAAGGGTTGTCCCAACTTGTTCAAATCATTATAATACTACTACTAATAATAGTTAAAGCAGTGTTCCTTATCAGTCCAGTATGTATGCAGGTATATGTACTTACAACCAGCCTTTCATCATTTATTTCAACGTGTTACTACAATCTATTCCATTCAAACCGTAGAGGACCAAACTACATCTCCCATAATGCAACGCCAGCACAGGTGGCCAGCAAAGCTAATCGTCTACATCCAGAAAGGCTTGCTAGCTAGCAACAGCAGCACTTTTAGCACTCTGTAAACTATATTAATAACAACAATAAAACTCTGAAAGTTACATGTTTCAATAGTCTCACACTCCCTTATAACAATATCTACAGCATTAACCTTGGGATGTTTAATCTATTTCATGTTATGGACTTCTACAAAGGAGTAATCTGCAACACATACCCTTCTCTATGTGTTTTCTCGGACTGAGGAGAACTGGAGCTACACCATGGTGTTAGTCAGTGACACAAGCACCCAGATGGAATCAACCAATAAGAATGCTTGAATAATGAGATCCAACCAATAAGAATGCTTGAACATTAAATACACATTTCTTTAGAGGCAGGTGGAAACATAACCAACCTTGTTAACAGACGATAGCAAAAGTTCAATTTTTGACAACTCCACATAAATTGAATAGGTACTAGTTAGCTAGCTAGCTTGATAGTTAATGTTTGCTTTAGTTTGCGCGCCAGCTCTGCAAATTCAGCAAGTGTGTGTGTGAACGCTTCCAACGTTAACCTCAAGTCAATTAGTTTCATTAGTTAGCTAAACTAATGACCTACAGTGGATCAAACCATTGTGAGGCAAAGGGGTCGCTATCTTTTGAAACTTAAAAACGCGCTATTAGTGTCTATAATCAGCTTAAGTGCTTTCATTGCGTTCATTCATATTATTGAAATTACATAGATATGTTTACAGTGATATATTGGGGGGGAAATCATATTTTTCCCAGGATAGGGGGGTCGTGTCCCCCCTGGGATTTCTGCCTATGCACGTGATATCTCCTCACTCACGTGGTTGATTGAAGCACGAACTGATTTGTGTTGATGGCAATAACCATATAAATTCAAAGATGAAGGAGGAGGGATGACTAGAAACGATTCAGTTGACCGGTTTATGTGTGGATTAATTGTCGGAGTAGAGGAATTTGTGTAATTCAGGTAAAAAAATAACGCAATGTTTATATCACAGGACAAATTAGCTAGCAAGTTAACTAGCTAAATTGCCATACAAGTCTAGCTACCATCGCGTTTTTGTCCATTTGGGATCCTGTGTATGCGGTAGATTTTTTTGCCGTGTTTTCGTCCACTTGGGGAATGGGAGATACGGGTCCGGATTTTTTTTTGTTTGTTGTTTCCAGTGATGTGTGTCCTCCGAAGTTGGTGTAACTGCTCCAGTGTTTGGGTTAGGGGTTAGGTTTAGGGTTAGGGGGGTCAGGGTTAGGGGGTTAGGGTTCTAGGTTTGAATCGGTTGATCCACTTCCATCTCTGACACGTGGAAACCGGAGGGGGGAAGGGAGGGGGTGTACTCCACTCATATGCGCTTAGGGTTAGGGGGTTTGGGTTAGAGGGTTAGGTTTTGAATATAATTGTGTTTTGTTTCAACTGGTTAGGGTTAGGTTTCTAGTTTTGAGTCTGTTGATCCAGGGTTAGGGTTACGAGGGTTAGGGTTTCGAGGGTTAGGGTTTCGAGGGTTAGGGTTTCGAGGGTTAGGGTTTCGAGGGTTAGGGTTTCGAGGGTTAGGGTTTCGAGGGTTAGGGTTTCGAGGGTTAGGATTTCGAGGGTTAGGATTGCGGGTTAGGGTTTCGAGGGTTAGGGTTAGGTTTCTAGTTTTGAGTCTGTTGATCCAGGGTTAGGGTTACGAGGGTTAGGGTTACGGTTAGGGGGTTAGGGTTAGGTTTTGAATATAATTGTGTTTCGTTTCAACTGGTTAGGGTTAGGGTTAGGGGTTAGGGTTAGAGGGTTAGGGGGTTTTAGGGTTAGGGGGTTTTAGGGTTAGGGGGTTTAGGGATAGGGGTTTAGGGATATTGGTTTAGGGATAGGGGTTAGGGTTAGGGGGGGTAGGGTTAGGGTGTTGGGGTAGGGGTTAGTTTCTAGTTCTGAGTCGGTTGATCCACTTCTATCTCTGACACGTGGAAGCCTAAGGGGGGGTTAGAGGGTTAGGGGGTTAGAGGTTAAGGGTTAGAGGGTTTTAGGGTTAGAGGGTTTTAGGGATAGGGGGTTAGGGATAGGGGTTTAGGGTTAGGGTTAGAGGGTTTTAGGGTTAGAGGGTTAGGGATAGGGGGTTAGGGATAGGGGTTTAGGGATAGGGGGTTAGGGATAGGGGTTTAGGGTTAGGGGTTTAGGGTTAGGTTCTAGTTTTGAGTCGGTTGATCCACTTCCATCTCTGACACGTGGAAGCCGAAGGGGGGGAAGGGAGGGGTGTGCACTCCACATCATATACGCGCGGGCCGGAGGGGTCCGGGCGCGGCCGGCCAAAGTAGTAGGCCCCACTTGTAGATTAACCCGTTGGTTGGGTTTAAAGACTGTCTGTCTGTAGGGTTAGGGTTAGGTATGGTTTTTAGAATGGTTAAGGTTGAGGTAAGAGTAAGGTATAGTTTTTTAGAATAGTTTTAGAATAGAATAGTTAAGCTTAGGGTTAGGTATAGTTTTTTAGAATGGTTAAGGTATAGGGTTAGGGTTAGGTAGGTCTGTCAACAGGTCCGGTCCTCGGTTGGTTGCCATGTGTCCATGTCGAGTGGTATGGTCATGATGTCTAGGTCTGCTTGTCAACGGAAGTGGAAAGCATAGTGCAACCTAGGAGTTTACTCTCTGTCGGATCCTTCTTTTTTAGCTCCACGTTGTCTATGTATTTACTTCCGTGTTCGTCAGTCTTTTGGCCCTGGATGTTTTCAATCATGTGTGTAATTAGGAGTTATTCCCTTCCAGGATCCTAACTCTGAATTAACACCTGTCTAGTCGAATCCAGCTGGTCTGTATGGGTATACTCGGCGTAGGATCAGGCAAAACCATTGAGTTGCGTACCTTGTGCAGGTCCGGACCTCAGTTGGTTGCCATGTGTCCCTGTCAAGTGGTTAGTGTTTAAACTACAAGTGGTTTGAGCAGACAAAAACCCAGAAGGCGAGCCCTCTCTATGGTTGTCATGCATCGGCCCTTAGAGTTCCGTCCTGTGTTTCGGTAGGTGTATGGAGGGTTTAGGATCAGGCGGTCTTCTCTGGTTTTCGTCTGCCAGTAGTTTGAACAGTTATGTTTAAAACATTGTATTCAGAGTGCAACCAATCATGATTTAGACCTTGTTTATGGAAAAGTGGTTATTTCTGTAGTTCAATGCTGCAACTTGCTGAAAATTGTCCACAGTGTTCCTATCATCTTGTTTGAACAGTTCTGTGAAAAATGTACTTCCAGAGTGCAATCAAACATGATTTAGACCTTGTTTATGGAAAAGTGGTTATTTATGTTAGTTTATTTGCTGCAACTTGCTGAAAATTGTCCACAGTGTCCCTATCATCTAGTTTGAACAGTTACAGTGCCTTGCGAAAGTATTCGGCCCCCTTGAACTTTGCGACCTTTTGCCACATTTCAGGCTTCAAACATAAAGATAGAAAACTGTATTTTTTTGTGAAGAATCAACAACAAGTGGGACACAATCATGAAGTGGAACGACATTTATTGGATATTTCAAACTTTTTTAACAAATCAAAAACTGAAAAATTGGGCATGCAAACTTATTCAGCCCCTTTACTTTCAGTGCAGCAAACTCTCTCCAGAAGTTCAGTGAGGATCTCTGAATGATCCAATGTTGACCTAAATGACTAAAGATGATAAATACAATCCACCGGTGTGTAATCAAGTCTCCGTATAAATGCACCTGCACTGTGATAGTCTCAGAGGTCCGTTAAAAGCGCAGAGAGCATCATGAAGAACAAGGAACACACCGGGCAGGTCCGAGATACTGTTGTGAAGAAGTTTAAAGCCGGATTTGGATACAAAAAGATTTCCCAAGCTTTAAACATCCCAAGAAGCACTGTGCAAGCGATAATATTGAAATGGAAGGAGTATCAGACCACTGCAAATCTACCAAGACCTGGCCGTCCCTCTAAACTTTCAGCTCATACAAGGAGAAGACTGATCAGAGATGCAGCCAAGAGGCCCATGATCACTCTGGATGAACTGCAGAGATCTACAGCTGAGGTGGGAGACTCTGTCCATACGACAACAATCAGTTGTATATTGCACAAATCTGGCCTTTATGGAAGAGTGGCAAGAAGAAAGCCATTTCTTAAAGATATCCATAAAAAGTGTCGTTTAAAGTTTGCCACAAGCCACCTGGGAGACACACCAAACATGTGGAAGAAGGTGCTCTGGTCAGATGAAACCAAAATTGAACTTTTTGCCAACAATGCAAAACGTTATGTTTGGCGTAAAAGCAACACAGAACACACCATCCCCACTGTCAAACATGGTGGTGGCAGCATCATGGTTTGGGCCTGCTTTTCTTCAGCAGGGACAGGGAAGATGGATAAAATTGATGGGAAGATGGATGGAGCCAAATACAGGACCATTCTGGAAGAAAACCTGATGGAGTCTGCAAAAGACCTGAGACTGGGACGGAGATTTGTCTTCCAACAAGACAATGATCCAAAACATAAAGCAAAATCTACAATGGAATGGTTCAAAAATAAACATATCCAGGTGTTAGAATGGCCAAATCAAAGTCCAGACCTGAATCCAATAGAGAATCTGTGGAAAGAACTGAAAACTGCTGTTCACAAATGCTCTCCATCCAACCTCAATGAGCTCGAGCTGTTTTGCAAGGAGGAATGGGAAAAAATGTCAGTCTCTCGATGTGCAAAACTGATAGAGACATACCCCAAGCGACTTACAGCTGTAATCGCAGCAAAAGGTGGCGCTTACAAGGGGGCTGAATAATTTTGCAAGCCCAATTTTTCAGTTTTTGATTTGTTAAAAAAGTTTGAAATATCCAATAAATGTCGTTCCACTTCATGATTGTGTCCCACTTGTTGTTGATTCTTCACAAAAAAATACAGTTTTATATCTTTATTTTTGAAGCCTGAAATGTGGCAAAAGGTTGCAAAGTTCAAGGGGGCCGAATACTTTCGCAAGGCACTGTACATACTGGACAGTAGGTGGCAATGGTACTGTACACTGACTGTATATGGGGTGCAACAAACTTACCTGAGACTCCCTGTCTCTGCCAGTCTGTCCCTGCATATCTGTCCCCAGTTCTGCTGTCTGTGTGCCATCTGCCCTAGCAGGGGCTAAAATCTGATATCAACTTAGAAGGGACAATTACATGACATTTTCTCAAGAGCAATTCCTGAAAAAACACCAAAAGTACACTGACTGTATATGGGGTGCAACAAACTTACCTGAGACTCCCTGTCTCTGCCAGTCTGTCCCTGCATATCTGTCCCCAGTTCTGCTGTCTGTGTGCCATCTGCCCTAGCAGGGGCTAAAATCTGATATCAACTTTGAAGGGGACAATTACATGACATTTTCTCAAGAGCAATTCCTGAAAAAACACCAAAAGTAGTGCTGTAACACATAGCCTACGCTGTAATATGTTAAATGTATATTGAGGAACCATAATCACTACTACTGGATAATTGATAGGTACAGTAGTTAACTGAAGGGTTGTCCCAACTTGTTCAAATCATTATAATACTACTACTAATAATAGTTAAAGCAGTGTTCCTTTTCAGTCCAGTATGTGTGCAGGTATATGTGCTTACAACCAGCCTTTCTTGGTATTGCTGGTTGTAGTACATATACCTGCATACATACTGGACAGTAGGTGGCAATGGTACTGTAAACTAACGGTATATGGGGTGCAACAAACTTACCTGAGACTCCCTGTCTCTGCCAGTCTGTCCCTGCATATCTGTCCCCAGTTCTGCTGTCTGTGTGCCATCTGCCCTAGCAGGGGCTAAAATCTGATATCAACTTTGAAGGGGACAATTACATGACATTTTCTCAAGAGCAATTCCTGAAAAAACACCAAAAGTAGTGCTGTAACACATAGCCTACGCTGTAATATGTTAAATGTATATTGAGGAACCATAATCACTACTACTGGATAATTGATAGGTACAGTAGTTAACTGAAGGGTTGTCCCAACTTGTTCAAATCATTATAATACTACTACTAATAATAGTTAAAGCAGTGTTCCTTATCAGTCCAGTATGTATGCAGGTATATGTGCTACATACAACCAGCCTTTCTTGGTATTGCTGGTTGTTGTACATATACCTGCATACATACCGGACAGTAGGTGGCAATGGTACTGTACACTGACTGTATATGGGGTGCAACAAACTTACCTGAGACTCCCTGTCTCTACCAGTCTGTCCCCAGTTCTGCTGTCTGTGTGCCATCTGCCCTAGCAGGGGCTAAAATCTGATATCAACTTTGAAGGGGACAATTACATGACATTTTCTCAAGAGCAATTCCTGAAAAAACACCAAAAGTAGTGCTGTAACACATAGCCTACGCTGTAATATGTTAAATGTATATTGAGGAACCATAATCACTACTACTGGATAATTGATAGGTACAGTAGTTAACTGAAGGGTTGTCCCAACTTGTTCAAATCATTATAATACTACTCCTAATAATAGTTAAAGCAGTGTTCCTTATCAGTCCAGTATGTATGCAGGTATATGTACTTACAACCAGCCTTTCATCATTTATTTCAACGTGTTACAACGTGAAATCGCCTCTATTCCATTCAAACCGTAGAGGACCAAACTACATCTCCCATAATGCAACGCCAGCACAGGTGGCCAGCAAAGCTAATCGTCTACATCCAGAAAGGCTTGCTAGCTAGCAACAGCAGCACTTTTAGCACTCTGTAAACTATATTAATAACAACAATAAAACTCTGAAAGTTACATGTTTCAATAGTCTCACACTCCCTTATAACAATATCTACAGCATTAACCTTGGGATGTTTAATCTATTTCATGTTATGGACTTCTACAAAGGAGTAATCTGCAACACATACCCTTCTCTATGTGTTTTCTCGGACTGAGGAGAACTGGAGCTACACCATGGTGTTAGTCGGTGACACAAGCACCCAGATGAAATCAACCAATAAGAATGCTTGAATGATGAGATCCAACCAATAACAATGCTTGAACATTAAATACACATTTCTTTAGAGGCAGGTGGAAACATAACCAACCTTGTTAACAGACGATAGCAAAAGTTCAATTTTTGACAACTCCACATAAATTGAATAGGTACTAGTTAGCTAGCTAGCTTGATAGTTAATGTTTGCTTTAGTTTGCGCGCCAGCTCTGCAAATTCAGCAAGTGTGTGTGTGAACGCTTCCAACGTTAACCTCAAGTCAATTAGTTTCATTAGTTAGCTAAACTAATGACCTACAGTGGATCAAACCATTGTGAGGCAAAGGGGTCGCTATCTTTTGAAACTTAAAAACGCGCTATTAGTGTCTATAATCAGCTTAAGTGCTTTCATTGCGTTCATTCATATTATTGAAATTACATAGATATGTTTACAGTGATATATTGGGGGGGAAATCATATTTTTCCCAGGATAGGGGGGTCGTGTCCCCCCTGGGATTTCTGCCTATGCACGTGATATCTCCTCACTCACGTGGTTGATTGAAGCACGAACTGATTTGTGTTGATGGCAATAACCATATAAATTCAAAGATGAAGAAGGAGGGATGACTAGAAACGATTCAGTTGACCGGTTTATGTGTGGATTAATTGTCGGAGTAGAGGAATTTGTGTAATTCAGGTAAAAAAATAACGCAATGTTTATATCACAGGACAAATTAGCTAGCAAGTTAACTAGCTAAATTGCCATACAAGTCTAGCTACCATCGCGTTTTTGTCCATTTGGGATCCTGTGTATGCGGTAGATTTTTTTGCCGTGTTTTCGTCCACTTGGGGAATGGGAGATACGGGTCCGGATTTTTTTTTGTTTGTTGTTTCCAGTGATGTGTGTCCTCCGAAGTTGGTGTAACTGCTCCAGTGTTTGGGTTAGGGGTTAGGTTTAGGGTTAGGGGGGTCAGGGTTAGGGGGTTAGGGTTCTAGGTTTGAATCGGTTGATCCACTTCCATCTCTGACACGTGGAAACCGGAGGGGGGAAGGGAGGGGGTGTACTCCACTCATATGCGCTTAGGGTTAGGGGGTTTGGGTTAGAGGGTTAGGTTTTGAATATAATTGTGTTTTGTTTCAACTGGTTAGGGTTAGGTTTCTAGTTTTGAGTCTGTTGATCCAGGGTTAGGGTTACGAGGGTTAGGGTTTCGAGGGTTAGGGTTTCGAGGGTTAGGGTTTCGAGGGTTAGGGTTTCGAGGGTTAGGGTTTCGAGGGTTAGGATTTCGAGGGTTAGGATTGCGGGTTAGGGTTTCGAGGGTTAGGGTTAGGTTTCTAGTTTTGAGTCTGTTGATCCAGGGTTAGGGTTACGAGGGTTAGGGTTACGGTTAGGGGGTTAGGGTTAGGTTTTGAATATAATTGTGTTTCGTTTCAACTGGTTAGGGTTAGGGTTAGGGGTTAGGGTTAGAGGGTTAGGGGGTTTTAGGGTTAGGGGGTTTTAGGGTTAGGGGGTTTAGGGATAGGGGTTTAGGGATAGGGGTTTAGGGATAGGGGTTAGGGTTAGGGGGGGGTAGGGTTAGGGTGTTGGGGTAGGGGTTAGTTTCTAGTTCTGAGTCGGTTGATCCACTTCCATCTCTGACACGTGGAAGCCTAAGGGGGGGTTAGAGGGTTAGGGGGTTAGAGGTTAAGGGTTAGAGGGTTTTAGGGTTAGAGGGTTTTAGGGATAGGGGGTTAGGGATAGGGGTTTAGGGTTAGGGTTAGAGGGTTTTAGGGTTAGAGGGTTAGGGATAGGGGGTTAGGGATAGGGGTTTAGGGATAGGGGGTTAGGGATAGGGGTTTAGGGTTAGGGGTTTAGGGTTAGGTTCTAGTTTTGAGTCGGTTGATCCACTTCCATCTCTGACACGTGGAAGCCGAAGGGGGGGAAGGGAGGGGTGTGCACTCCACATCATATACGCGCGGGCCGGAGGGGTCCGGGCGCGGCCGGCCAAAGTAGTAGGCCCCACTTGTAGATTAACCCGTTGGTTGGGTTTAAAGACTGTCTGTCTGTAGGGTTAGGGTTAGGTATGGTTTTTAGAATGGTTAAGGTTGAGGTAAGAGTAAGGTATAGTTTTTTAGAATAGTTTTAGAATAGAATAGTTAAGCTTAGGGTTAGGTATAGTTTTTTAGAATGGTTAAGGTATAGGGTTAGGGTTAGGTAGGTCTGTCAACAGGTCCGGTCCTCGGTTGGTTGCCATGTGTCCATGTCGAGTGGTATGGTCATGATGTCTAGGTCTGCTTGTCAACGGAAGTGGAAAGCATAGTGCAACCTAGGAGTTTACTCTCTGTCGGATCCTTCTTTTTTAGCTCCACGTTGTCTATGTATTTACTTCCGTGTTCGTCAGTCTTTTGGCCCTGGATGTTTTCAATCATGTGTGTAATTAGGAGTTATTCCCTTCCAGGATCCTAACTCTGAATTAACACCTGTCTAGTCGAATCCAGCTGGTCTGTATGGGTATACTCGGCGTAGGATCAGGCAAAACCATTGAGTTGCGTACCTTGTGCAGGTCCGGACCTCAGTTGGTTGCCATGTGTCCCTGTCAAGTGGTTAGTGTTTAAACTACAAGTGGTTTGAGCAGACAAAAACCCAGAAGGCGAGCCCTCTCTATGGTTGTCATGCATCCGCCCTTAGAGTTCCGTCCTGTGTTTCGGTAGGTGTATGGAGGGTTTAGGATCAGGCAAATCTTCTCTGGTTTTCGTCTGCCAGTAGTTTGAACAGTTATGTTTAAAACATTGTATTCAGAGTGCAACCAATCATGATTTAGACCTTGTTTATTGAAAAGTGGTTATTTCTGTAGTTCAATGCTGCAACTTGCTGAAAATTGTCCACAGTGTTCCTATCATCTTGTTTGAACAGTTCTGTGAAAAATGTACTTCCAGAGTGCAATCAAACATGATTTAGACCTTGTTTATGGAAAAGTGGTTATTTCTGTTAGTTTATTTGCTGCAACTTGCTGAAAATTGTCCACAGTGTCCCTATCATCTAGTTTGAACAGTTACAGTGCCTTGCGAAAGTATTCGGCCCCCTTGAACTTTGCGACCTTTTGCCACATTTCAGGCTTCAAACATAAAGATATAAAACTGTATTTTTTTGTGAAGAATCAACAACAAGTGGGACACAATCATGAAGTGGAACGACATTTATTGGATATTTCAAACTTTTTTAACAAATCAAAAACTGAAAAATTGGGCATGCAAACTTATTCAGCCCCTTTACTTTCAGTGCAGCAAACTCTCTCCAGAAGTTCAGTGAGGATCTCTGAATGATCCAATGTTGACCTAAATGACTAAAGATGATAAATACAATCCACCGGTGTGTAATCAAGTCTCCGTATAAATGCACCTGCACTGTGATAGTCTCAGAGGTCCGTTAAAAGCGCAGAGAGCATCATGAAGAACAAGGAACACACCGGGCAGGTCCGAGATACTGTTGTGAAGAAGTTTAAAGCCGGATTTGGATACAAAAAGATTTCCCAAGCTTTAAACATCCCAAGAAGCACTGTGCAAGCGATAATATTGAAATGGAAGGAGTATCAGACCACTGCAAATCTACCAAGACCTGGCCGTCCCTCTAAACTTTCAGCTCATACAAGGAGAAGACTGATCAGAGATGCAGCCAAGAGGCCCATGATCACTCTGGATGAACTGCAGAGATCTACAGCTGAGGTGGGAGACTCTGTCCATACGACAACAATCAGTTGTATATTGCACAAATCTGGCCTTTATGGAAGAGTGGCAAGAAGAAAGCCATTTCTTAAAGATATCCATAAAAAGTGTCGTTTAAAGTTTGCCACAAGCCACCTGGGAGACACACCAAACATGTGGAAGAAGGTGCTCTGGTCAGATGAAACCAAAATTGAACTTTTTGCCAACAATGCAAAACGTTATGTTTGGCGTAAAAGCAACACAGAACACACCATCCCCACTGTCAAACATGGTGGTGGCAGCATCATGGTTTGGGCCTGCTTTTCTTCAGCAGGGACAGGGAAGATGGATAAAATTGATGGGAAGATGGATGGAGCCAAATACAGGACCATTCTGGAAGAAAACCTGATGGAGTCTGCAAAAGACCTGAGACTGGGACGGAGATTTGTCTTCCAACAAGACAATGATCCAAAACATAAAGCAAAATCTACAATGGAATGGTTCAAAAATAAACATATCCAGGTGTTAGAATGGCCAAATCAAAGTCCAGACCTGAATCCAATAGAGAATCTGTGGAAAGAACTGAAAACTGCTGTTCACAAATGCTCTCCATCCAACCTCAATGAGCTCGAGCTGTTTTGCAAGGAGGAATGGGAAAAAATGTCAGTCTCTCGATGTGCAAAACTGATAGAGACATACCCCAAGCGACTTACAGCTGTAATCGCAGCAAAAGGTGGCGCTTACAAGGGGGCTGAATAATTTTGCAAGCCCAATTTTTCAGTTTTTGATTTGTTAAAAAAGTTTGAAATATCCAATAAATGTCGTTCCACTTCATGATTGTGTCCCACTTGTTGTTGATTCTTCACAAAAAAATACAGTTTTATATCTTTATTTTTGAAGCCTGAAATGTGGCAAAAGGTTGCAAAGTTCAAGGGGGCCGAATACTTTCGCAAGGCACTGTACATACTGGACAGTAGGTGGCAATGGTACTGTACACTGACTGTATATGGGGTGCAACAAACTTACCTGAGACTCCCTGTCTCTGCCAGTCTGTCCCTGCATATCTGTCCCCAGTTCTGCTGTCTGTGTGCCATCTGCCCTAGCAGGGGCTAAAATCGGATATCAACTTTGGAGGGGACAATTACATGACATTTTCTCAAGAGCAATTCCTGAAAAAACACCAAAAGTAGTGCTGTAACACATAGCCTACGCTGTAATATGTTAAATGTATATTGAGGAACCATAATCACTACTACTGGATAATTGATAGGTACAGTAGTTAACTGAAGGGTTGTCCCAACTTGTTCAAATCATTATAATACTACTACTAATAATAGTTAAAGCAGTGTTCCTTTTCAGTCCTGTATGTGTGCAGGTATATGTGCTTACAACCAGCCTTTCTTGGTATTGCTGGTTGTAGTACATATACCTGCATACATACTGGACAGTAGGTGGCAATGGTACTGTAAACTAACGGTATATGGGGTGCAACAAACTTACCTGAGACTCCCTGTCTCTGCCAGTCTGTCCCTGCATATCTGTCCCCAGTTCTGCTGTCTGTGTGCCATCTGCCCTAGCAGGGGCTAAAATCTGATATCAACTTTGAAGGGGACAATTACATGACATTTTCTCAAGAGCAATTCCTGAAAAAACACCAAAAGTAGTGCTGTAACACATAGCCTACGCTGTAATATGTTAAATGTATATTGAGGAACCATAATCACTACTACTGGATAATTGATAGGTACAGTAGTTAACTGAAGGGTTGTCCCAACTTGTTCAAATCATTATAATACTACTACTAATAATAGTTAAAGCAGTGTTCCTTATCAGTCCAGTATGTATGCAGGTATATGTGCTACATACAACCAGCCTTTCTTGGTATTGCTGGTTGTTGTACATATACCTGCATACATACCGGACAGTAGGTGGCAATGGTACTGTACACTGACTGTATATGGGGTGCAACAAACTTACCTGAGACTCCCTGTCTCTACCAGTCTGTCCCCAGTTCTGCTGTCTGTGTGCCATCTGCCCTAGCAGGGGCTAAAATCTGATATCAACTTTGAAGGGGACAATTACATGACATTTTCTCAAGAGCAATTCCTGAAAAAACACCAAAAGTAGTGCTGTAACACATAGCCTACGCTGTAATATGTTAAATGTATATTGAGGAACCATAATCACTACTACTGGATAATTGATAGGTACAGTAGTTAACTGAAGGGTTGTCCCAACTTGTTCAAATCATTATAATACTACTACTAATAATAGTTAAAGCAGTGTTCCTTATCAGTCCAGTATGTATGCAGGTATATGTACTTACAACCAGCCTTTCATCATTTATTTCAACGTGTTACAACGTGAAATCGCCTCTATTCCATTCAAACCGTAGAGGACCAAACTACATCTCCCATAATGCAACGCCAGCACAGGTGGCCAGCAAAGCTAATCGTCTACATCCAGAAAGGCTTGCTAGCTAGCAACAGCAGCACTTTTAGCACTCTGTAAACTATATTAATAACAACAATAAAACTCTGAAAGTTACATGTTTCAATAGTCTCACACTCCCTTATAACAATATCTACAGCATTAACCTTGGGATGTTTAATCTATTTCATGTTATGGACTTCTACAAAGGAGTAATCTGCAACACATACCCTTCTCTATGTGTTTTCTCGGACTGAGGAGAACTGGAGCTACACCATGGTGTTAGTCGGTGACACAAGCACCCAGATGAAATCAACCAATAAGAATGCTTGAATGATGAGATCCAACCAATAAGAATGCTTGAACATTAAATACACATTTCTTTAGAGGCAGGTGGAAACATAACCAACCTTGTTAACAGACGATAGCAAAAGTTCAATTTTTGACAACTCCACATAAATTGAATAGGTACTAGTTAGCTAGCTAGCTTGATAGTTAATGTTTGCTTTAGTTTGCGCGCCAGCTCTGCAAATTCAGCAAGTGTGTGTGTGAACGCTTCCAACGTTAACCTCAAGTCAATTAGTTTCATTAGTTAGCTAAACTAATGACCTACAGTGGATCAAACCATTGTGAGGCAAAGGGGTCGCTATCTTTTGAAACTTAAAAACGCGCTATTAGTGTCTATAATCAGCTTAAGTGCTTTCATTGCGTTCATTCATATTATTGAAATTACATAGATATGTTTACAGTGATATATTGGGGGGGAATCATATTTTTCCCAGGATAGGGGGGTCGTGTCCCCCCTGGGATTTCTGCCTATGCACGTGATATCTCCTCACTCACGTGGTTGATTGAAGCACGAACTGATTTGTGTTGATGGCAATAACCATATAAATTCAAAGATGAAGAAGGAGGGATGACTAGAAACGATTCAGTTGACCGGTTTATGTGTGGATTAATTGTCGGAGTAGAGGAATTTGTGTAATTCAGGTAAAAAAATAACGCAATGTTTATATCACAGGACAAATTAGCTAGCAAGTTAACTAGCTAAATTGCCATACAAGTCTAGCTACCATCGCGTTTTTGTCCATTTGGGATCCTGTGTATGCGGTAGATTTTTTTGCCGTGTTTTCGTCCACTTGGGGAATGGGAGATACGGGTCCGGATTTTTTGTTTGTTTGTTGTTTCCAGTGATGTGTGTCCTCCGTAGTTGGTGTAACTGCTCCAGTGTTTGGGTTAGGGGTTAGGTTTAGGGTTAGGGGGGTCAGGGTTAGGGGGTTAGGGTTCTAGGTTTGAATCGGTTGATCCACTTCCATCTCTGACACGTGGAAACCGGAGGGGGGAAGGGAGGGGGTGTACTCCACTCATATGCGCTTAGGGTTAGGGGGTTTGGGTTAGAGGGTTAGGTTTTGAATATAATTGTGTTTTGTTTCAACTGGTTAGGGTTAGGTTTCTAGTTTTGAGTCTGTTGATCCAGGGTTAGGGTTACGAGGGTTAGGGTTTCGAGGGTTAGGGTTTCGAGGGTTAGGGTTTCGAGGGTTAGGGTTTCGAGGGTTAGGGTTTCGAGGGTTAGGATTTCGAGGGTTAGGATTGCGGGTTAGGGTTTCGAGGGTTAGGGTTAGGTTTCTAGTTTTGAGTCTGTTGATCCAGGGTTAGGGTTACGAGGGTTAGGGTTACGGTTAGGGGGTTAGGGTTAGGTTTTGAATATAATTGTGTTTCGTTTCAACTGGTTAGGGTTAGGGTTAGGGGTTAGGGTTAGAGGGTTAGGGGGTTTTAGGGTTAGGGGGTTTTAGGGTTAGGGGGTTTAGGGATAGGGGTTTAGGGATAGGGGTTTAGGGATAGGGGTTAGGGTTAGGGGGGGGTAGGGTTAGGGTGTTGGGGTAGGGGTTAGTTTCTAGTTCTGAGTCGGTTGATCCACTTCCATCTCTGACACGTGGAAGCCTAAGGGGGGGTTAGAGGGTTAGGGGGTTAGAGGTTAAGGGTTAGAGGGTTTTAGGGTTAGAGGGTTTTAGGGATAGGGGGTTAGGGATAGGGGTTTAGGGTTAGGGTTAGAGGGTTTTAGGGTTAGAGGGTTAGGGATAGGGGGTTAGGGATAGGGGTTTAGGGATAGGGGGTTAGGGATAGGGGTTTAGGGTTAGGGGTTTAGGGTTAGGTTCTAGTTTTGAGTCGGTTGATCCACTTCCATCTCTGACACGTGGAAGCCGAAGGGGGGGAAGGGAGGGGTGTGCACTCCACATCATATACGCGCGGGCCGGAGGGGTCCGGGCGCGGCCGGCCAAAGTAGTAGGCCCCACTTGTAGATTAACCCGTTGGTTGGGTTTAAAGACTGTCTGTCTGTAGGGTTAGGGTTAGGTATGGTTTTTAGAATGGTTAAGGTTGAGGTAAGAGTAAGGTATAGTTTTTTAGAATAGTTTTAGAATAGAATAGTTAAGCTTAGGGTTAGGTATAGTTTTTTAGAATGGTTAAGGTATAGGGTTAGGGTTAGGTAGGTCCGTCAACAGGTCCGGTCCTCGGTTGGTTGCCATGTGTCCATGTCGAGTGGTATGGTCATGATGTCTAGGTCTGCTTGTCAACGGAAGTGGAAAGCATAGTGCAACCTAGGAGTTTACTCTCTGTCGGATCCTTCTTTTTTAGCTCCACGTTGTCTATGTATTTACTTCCGTGTTCGTCAGTCTTTTGGCCCTGGATGTTTTCAATCATGTGTGTAATTAGGAGTTATTCCCTTCCAGGATCCTAACTCTGAATTAACACCTGTCTAGTCGAATCCAGCTGGTCTGTATGGGTATACTCGGCGTAGGATCAGGCAAAACCATTGAGTTGCGTACCTTGTGCAGGTCCGGACCTCAGTTGGTTGCCATGTGTCCCTGTCAAGTGGTTAGTGTTTAAACTACAAGTGGTTTGAGCAGACAAAAACCCAGAAGGCGAGCCCTCTCTATGGTTGTCATGCATCCGCCCTTAGAGTTCCGTCCTGTGTTTCGGTAGGTGTATGGAGGGTTTAGGATCAGGCAAATCTTCTCTGGTTTTCGTCTGCCAGTAGTTTGAACAGTTATGTTTAAAACATTGTATTCAGAGTGCAACCAATCATGATTTAGACCTTGTTTATTGAAAAGTGGTTATTTCTGTAGTTCAATGCTGCAACTTGCTGAAAATTGTCCACAGTGTTCCTATCATCTTGTTTGAACAGTTCTGTGAAAAATGTACTTCCAGAGTGCAATCAAACATGATTTAGACCTTGTTTATGGAAAAGTGGTTATTTCTGTTAGTTTATTTGCTGCAACTTGCTGAAAATTGTCCACAGTGTCCCTATCATCTAGTTTGAACAGTTACAGTGCCTTGCGAAAGTATTCGGCCCCCTTGAACTTTGCGACCTTTTGCCACATTTCAGGCTTCAAACATAAAGATATAAAACTGTATTTTTTTGTGAAGAATCAACAACAAGTGGGACACAATCATGAAGTGGAACGACATTTATTGGATATTTCAAACTTTTTTAACAAATCAAAAACTGAAAAATTGGGCATGCAAACTTATTCAGCCCCTTTACTTTCAGTGCAGCAAACTCTCTCCAGAAGTTCAGTGAGGATCTCTGAATGATCCAATGTTGACCTAAATGACTAAAGATGATAAATACAATCCACCGGTGTGTAATCAAGTCTCCGTATAAATGCACCTGCACTGTGATAGTCTCAGAGGTCCGTTAAAAGCGCAGAGAGCATCATGAAGAACAAGGAACAAACCGGGCAGGTCCGAGATACTGTTGTGAAGAAGTTTAAAGCCGGATTTGGATACAAAAAGATTTCCCAAGCTTTAAACATCCCAAGAAGCACTGTGCAAGCGATAATATTGAAATGGAAGGAGTATCAGACCACTGCAAATCTACCAAGACCTGGCCGTCCCTCTAAACTTTCAGCTCATACAAGGAGAAGACTGATCAGAGATGCAGCCAAGAGGCCCATGATCACTCTGGATGAACTGCAGAGATCTACAGCTGAGGTGGGAGACTCTGTCCATACGACAACAATCAGTTGTATATTGCACAAATCTGGCCTTTATGGAAGAGTGGCAAGAAGAAAGCCATTTCTTAAAGATATCCATAAAAAGTGTCGTTTAAAGTTTGCCACAAGCCACCTGGGAGACACACCAAACATGTGGAAGAAGGTGCTCTGGTCAGATGAAACCAAAATTGAACTTTTTGCCAACAATGCAAAACGTTATGTTTGGCGTAAAAGCAACACAGAACACACCATCCCCACTGTCAAACATGGTGGTGGCAGCATCATGGTTTGGGCCTGCTTTTCTTCAGCAGGGACAGGGAAGATGGATAAAATTGATGGGAAGATGGATGGAGCCAAATACAGGACCATTCTGGAAGAAAACCTGATGGAGTCTGCAAAAGACCTGAGACTGGGACGGAGATTTGTCTTCCAACAAGACAATGATCCAAAACATAAAGCAAAATCTACAATGGAATGGTTCAAAAATAAACATATCCAGGTGTTAGAATGGCCAAATCAAAGTCCAGACCTGAATCCAATAGAGAATCTGTGGAAAGAACTGAAAACTGCTGTTCACAAATGCTCTCCATCCAACCTCAATGAGCTCGAGCTGTTTTGCAAGGAGGAATGGGAAAAAATGTCAGTCTCTCGATGTGCAAAACTGATAGAGACATACCCCAAGCGACTTACAGCTGTAATCGCAGCAAAAGGTGGCGCTTACAAGGGGGCTGAATAATTTTGCAAGCCCAATTTTTCAGTTTTTGATTTGTTAAAAAAGTTTGAAATATCCAATAAATGTCGTTCCACTTCATGATTGTGTCCCACTTGTTGTTGATTCTTCACAAAAAAATACAGTTTTATATCTTTATTTTTGAAGCCTGAAATGTGGCAAAAGGTTGCAAAGTTCAAGGGGGCCGAATACTTTCGCAAGGCACTGTACATACTGGACAGTAGGTGGCAATGGTACTGTACACTGACTGTATATGGGGTGCAACAAACTTACCTGAGACTCCCTGTCTCTGCCAGTCTGTCCCTGCATATCTGTCCCCAGTTCTGCTGTCTGTGTGCCATCTGCCCTAGCAGGGGCTAAAATCGGATATCAACTTTGGAGGGGACAATTACATGACATTTTCTCAAGAGCAATTCCTGAAAAAACACCAAAAGTAGTGCTGTAACACATAGCCTACGCTGTAATATGTTAAATGTATATTGAGGAACCATAATCACTACTACTGGATAATTGATAGGTACAGTAGTTAACTGAAGGGTTGTCCCAACTTGTTCAAATCATTATAATACTACTACTAATAATAGTTAAAGCAGTGTTCCTTTTCAGTCCTGTATGTGTGCAGGTATATGTGCTTACAACCAGCCTTTCTTGGTATTGCTGGTTGTAGTACATATACCTGCATACATACTGGACAGTAGGTGGCAATGGTACTGTAAACTAACGGTATATGGGGTGCAACAAACTTACCTGAGACTCCCTGTCTCTGCCAGTCTGTCCCTGCATATCTGTCCCCAGTTCTGCTGTCTGTGTGCCATCTGCCCTAGCAGGGGCTAAAATCTGATATCAACTTTGAAGGGGACAATTACATGACATTTTCTCAAGAGCAATTCCTGAAAAAACACCAAAAGTAGTGCTGTAACACATAGCCTACGCTGTAATATGTTAAATGTATATTGAGGAACCATAATCACTACTACTGGATAATTGATAGGTACAGTAGTTAACTGAAGGGTTGTCCCAACTTGTTCAAATCATTATAATACTACTACTAATAATAGTTAAAGCAGTGTTCCTTATCAGTCCAGTATGTATGCAGGTATATGTGCTACATACAACCAGCCTTTCTTGGTATTGCTGGTTGTTGTACATATACCTGCATACATACCGGACAGTAGGTGGCAATGGTACTGTACACTGACTGTATATGGGGTGCAACAAACTTACCTGAGACTCCCTGTCTCTACCAGTCTGTCCCCAGTTCTGCTGTCTGTGTGCCATCTGCCCTAGCAGGGGCTAAAATCTGATATCAACTTTGAAGGGGACAATTACATGACATTTTCTCAAGAGCAATTCCTGAAAAAACACCAAAAGTAGTGCTGTAACACATAGCCTACGCTGTAATATGTTAAATGTATATTGAGGAACCATAATCACTACTACTGGATAATTGATAGGTACAGTAGTTAACTGAAGGGTTGTCCCAACTTGTTCAAATCATTATAATACTACTACTAATAATAGTTAAAGCAGTGTTCCTTATCAGTCCAGTATGTATGCAGGTATATGTACTTACAACCAGCCTTTCATCATTTATTTCAACGTGTTACAACGTGAAATCGCCTCTATTCCATTCAAACCGTAGAGGACCAAACTACATCTCCCATAATGCAACGCCAGCACAGGTGGCCAGCAAAGCTAATCGTCTACATCCAGAAAGGCTTGCTAGCTAGCAACAGCAGCACTTTTAGCACTCTGTAAACTATATTAATAACAACAATAAAACTCTGAAAGTTACATGTTTCAATAGTCTCACACTCCCTTATAACAATATCTACAGCATTAACCTTGGGATGTTTAATCTATTTCATGTTATGGACTTCTACAAAGGAGTAATCTGCAACACATACCCTTCTCTATGTGTTTTCTCGGACTGAGGAGAACTGGAGCTACACCATGGTGTTAGTCGGTGACACAAGCACCCAGATGAAATCAACCAATAAGAATGCTTGAATGATGAGATCCAACCAATAAGAATGCTTGAACATTAAATACACATTTCTTTAGAGGCAGGTGGAAACATAACCAACCTTGTTAACAGACGATAGCAAAAGTTCAATTTTTGACAACTCCACATAAATTGAATAGGTACTAGTTAGCTAGCTAGCTTGATAGTTAATGTTTGCTTTAGTTTGCGCGCCAGCTCTGCAAATTCAGCAAGTGTGTGTGTGAACGCTTCCAACGTTAACCTCAAGTCAATTAGTTTCATTAGTTAGCTAAACTAATGACCTACAGTGGATCAAACCATTGTGAGGCAAAGGGGTCGCTATCTTTTGAAACTTAAAAACGCGCTATTAGTGTCTATAATCAGCTTAAGTGCTTTCATTGCGTTCATTCATATTATTGAAATTACATAGATATGTTTACAGTGATATATTGGGGGGGAAATCATATTTTTCCCAGGATAGGGGGGTCGTGTCCCCCCTGGGATTTCTGCCTATGCACGTGATATCTCCTCACTCACGTGGTTGATTGAAGCACGAACTGATTTGTGTTGATGGCAATAACCATATAAATTCAAAGATGAAGAAGGAGGGATGACTAGAAACGATTCAGTTGACCGGTTTATGTGTGGATTAATTGTCGGAGTAGAGGAATTTGTGTAATTCAGGTAAAAAAATAACGCAATGTTTATATCACAGGACAAATTAGCTAGCAAGTTAACTAGCTAAATTGCCATACAAGTCTAGCTACCATCGCGTTTTTGTCCATTTGGGATCCTGTGTATGCGGTAGATTTTTTTGCCGTGTTTTCGTCCACTTGGGGAATGGGAGATACGGGTCCGGATTTTTTTTTGTTTGTTGTTTCCAGTGATGTGTGTCCTCCGAAGTTGGTGTAACTGCTCCAGTGTTTGGGTTAGGGGTTAGGTTTAGGGTTAGGGGGGTCAGGGTTAGGGGGTTAGGGTTCTAGGTTTGAATCGGTTGATCCACTTCCATCTCTGACACGTGGAAACCGGAGGGGGGAAGGGAGGGGGTGTACTCCACTCATATGCGCTTAGGGTTAGGGGGTTTGGGTTAGAGGGTTAGGTTTTGAATATAATTGTGTTTTGTTTCAACTGGTTAGGGTTAGGTTTCTAGTTTTGAGTCTGTTGATCCAGGGTTAGGGTTACGAGGGTTAGGGTTTCGAGGGTTAGGGTTTCGAGGGTTAGGGTTTCGAGGGTTAGGGTTTCGAGGGTTAGGATTTCGAGGGTTAGGATTGCGGGTTAGGGTTTCGAGGGTTAGGGTTAGGTTTCTAGTTTTGAGTCTGTTGATCCAGGGTTAGGGTTACGAGGGTTAGGGTTACGGTTAGGGGGTTAGGGTTAGGTTTTGAATATAATTGTGTTTCGTTTCAACTGGTTAGGGTTAGGGTTAGGGGTTAGGGGGTTTTAGGGTTAGGGGGTTTTAGGGTTAGGGGGTTTAGGGATAGGGGTTTAGGGATAGGGGTTTAGGGATAGGGGTTAGGGTTAGGGGGGGGTAGGGTTAGGGTGTTGGGGTAGGGGTTAGTTTCTAGTTCTGAGTCGGTTGATCCACTTCTATCTCTGACACGTGGAAGCCTAAGGGGGGGTTAGAGGGTTAGGGGGTTAGAGGTTAAGGGTTAGAGGGTTTTAGGGTTAGAGGGTTTTAGGGATAGGGGGTTAGGGATAGGGGTTTAGGGTTAGGGTTAGAGGGTTTTAGGGTTAGAGGGTTAGGGATAGGGGGTTAGGGATAGGGGTTTAGGGATAGGGGGTTAGGGATAGGGGTTTAGGGTTAGGGGTTTAGGGTTAGGTTCTAGTTTTGAGTCGGTTGATCCACTTCCATCTCTGACACGTGGAAGCCGAAGGGGGGGAAGGGAGGGGTGTGCACTCCACATCATATACGCGCGGGCCGGAGGGGTCCGGGCGCGGCCGGCCAAAGTAGTAGGCCCCACTTGTAGATTAACCCGTTGGTTGGGTTTAAAGACTGTCTGTCTGTAGGGTTAGGGTTAGGTATGGTTTTTAGAATGGTTAAGGTTGAGGTAAGAGTAAGGTATAGTTTTTTAGAATAGTTTTAGAATAGAATAGTTAAGCTTAGGGTTAGGTATAGTTTTTTAGAATGGTTAAGGTATAGGGTTAGGGTTAGGTAGGTCTGTCAACAGGTCCGGTCCTCGGTTGGTTGCCATGTGTCCATGTCGAGTGGTATGGTCATGATGTCTAGGTCTGCTTGTCAACGGAAGTGGAAAGCATAGTGCAACCTAGGAGTTTACTCTCTGTCGGATCCTTCTTTTTTAGCTCCACGTTGTCTATGTATTTACTTCCGTGTTCGTCAGTCTTTTGGCCCTGGATGTTTTCAATCATGTGTGTAATTAGGAGTTATTCCCTTCCAGGATCCTAACTCTGAATTAACACCTGTCTAGTCGAATCCAGCTGGTCTGTATGGGTATACTCGGCGTAGGATCAGGCAAAACCATTGAGTTGCGTACCTTGTGCAGGTCCGGACCTCAGTTGGTTGCCATGTGTCCCTGTCAAGTGGTTAGTGTTTAAACTACAAGTGGTTTGAGCAGACAAAAACCCAGAAGGCGAGCCCTCTCTATGGTTGTCATGCATCCGCCCTTAGAGTTCCGTCCTGTGTTTCGGTAGGTGTATGGAGGGTTTAGGATCAGGCAAATCTTCTCTGGTTTTCGTCTGCCAGTAGTTTGAACAGTTATGTTTAAAACATTGTATTCAGAGTGCAACCAATCATGATTTAGACCTTGTTTATGGAAAAGTGGTTATTTCTGTAGTTCAATGCTGCAACTTGCTGAAAATTGTCCACAGTGTTCCTATCATCTTGTTTGAACAGTTCTGTGAAAAATGTACTTCCAGAGTGCAATCAAACATGATTTAGACCTTGTTTATGGAAAAGTGGTTATTTCTGTTAGTTTATTTGCTGCAACTTGCTGAAAATTGTCCACAGTGTCCCTATCATCTAGTTTGAACAGTTACAGTGCCTTGCGAAAGTATTCGGCCCCCTTGAACTTTGCGACCTTTTGCCACATTTCAGGCTTCAAACATAAAGATATAAAACTGTATTTTTTTGTGAAGAATCAACAACAAGTGGGACACAATCATGAAGTGGAACGACATTTATTGGATATTTCAAACTTTTTTAACAAATCAAAAACTGAAAAATTGGGCATGCAAACTTATTCAGCCCCTTTACTTTCAGTGCAGCAAACTCTCTCCAGAAGTTCAGTGAGGATCTCTGAATGATCCAATGTTGACCTAAATGACTAAAGATGATAAATACAATCCACCGGTGTGTAATCAAGTCTCCGTATAAATGCACCTGCACTGTGATAGTCTCAGAGGTCCGTTAAAAGCGCAGAGAGCATCATGAAGAACAAGGAACACACCGGGCAGGTCCGAGATACTGTTGTGAAGAAGTTTAAAGCCGGATTTGGATGCAAAAAGATTTCCCAAGCTTTAAACATCCCAAGAAGCACTGTGCAAGCGATAATATTGAAATGGAAGGAGTATCAGACCACTGCAAATCTACCAAGACCTGGCCGTCCCTCTAAACTTTCAGCTCATACAAGGAGAAGACTGATCAGAGATGCAGCCAAGAGGCCCATGATCACTCTGGATGAACTGCAGAGATCTACAGCTGAGGTGGGAGACTCTGTCCATACGACAACAATCAGTTGTATATTGCACAAATCTGGCCTTTATGGAAGAGTGGCAAGAAGAAAGCCATTTCTTAAAGATATCCATAAAAAGTGTTGTTTAAAGTTTGCCACAAGCCACCTGGGAGACACACCAAACATGTGGAAGAAGGTGCTCTGGTCAGATGAAACCAAAATTGAACTTTTTGCCAACAATGCAAAACGTTATGTTTGGCGTAAAAGCAACACAGAACACACCATCCCCACTGTCAAACATGGTGGTGGCAGCATCATGGTTTGGGCCTGCTTTTCTTCAGCAGGGACAGGGAAGATGGATAAAATTGATGGGAAGATGGATGGAGCCAAATACAGGACCATTCTGGAAGAAAACCTGATGGAGTCTGCAAAAGACCTGAGACTGGGACGGAGATTTGTCTTCCAACAAGACAATGATCCAAAACATAAAGCAAAATCTACAATGGAATGGTTCAAAAATAAACATATCCAGGTGTTAGAATGGCCAAATCAAAGTCCAGACCTGAATCCAATAGAGAATCTGTGGAAAGAACTGAAAACTGCTGTTCACAAATGCTCTCCATCCAACCTCAATGAGCTCGAGCTGTTTTGCAAGGAGGAATGGGAAAAAATGTCAGTCTCTCGATGTGCAAAACTGATAGAGACATACCCCAAGCGACTTACAGCTGTAATCGCAGCAAAAGGTGGCGCTTACAAGGGGGCTGAATAATTCTGCAAGCCCAATTTTTCAGTTTTTGATTTGTTAAAAAAGTTTGAAATATCCAATAAATGTCGTTCCACTTCATGATTGTGTCCCACTTGTTGTTGATTCTTCACAAAAAAATACAGTTTTATATCTTTATTTTTGAAGCCTGAAATGTGGCAAAAGGTTGCAAAGTTCAAGGGGGCCGAATACTTTCGCAAGGCACTGTACATACTGGACAGTAGGTGGCAATGGTACTGTACACTGACTGTATATGGGGTGCAACAAACTTACCTGAGACTCCCTGTCTCTGCCAGTCTGTCCCTGCATATCTGTCCCCAGTTCTGCTGTCTGTGTGCCATCTGCCCTAGCAGGGGCTAAAATCTGATATCAACTTAGAAGGGACAATTACATGACATTTTCTCAAGAGCAATTCCTGAAAAAACACCAAAAGTACACTGACTGTATATGGGGTGCAACAAACTTACCTGAGACTCCCTGTCTCTGCCAGTCTGTCCCTGCATATCTGTCCCCAGTTCTGCTGTCTGTGTGCCATCTGCCCTAGCAGGGGCTAAAATCGGATATCAACTTTGGAGGGGACAATTACATGACATTTTCTCAAGAGCAATTCCTGAAAAAACACCAAAAGTAGTGCTGTAACACATAGCCTACGCTGTAATATGTTAAATGTATATTGAGGAACCATAATCACTACTACTGGATAATTGATAGGTACAGTAGTTAACTGAAGGGTTGTCCCAACTTGTTCAAATCATTATAATACTACTACTAATAATAGTTAAAGCAGTGTTCCTTTTCAGTCCAGTATGTGTGCAGGTATATGTGCTTACAACCAGCCTTTCTTGGTATTGCTGGTTGTAGTACATATACCTGCATACATACTGGACAGTAGGTGGCAATGGTACTGTAAACTAACGGTATATGGGGTGCAACAAACTTACCTGAGACTCCCTGTCTCTGCCAGTCTGTCCCTGCATATCTGTCCCCAGTTCTGCTGTCTGTGTGCCATCTGCCCTAGCAGGGGCTAAAATCTGATATCAATTTTGAAGGGGACAATTACATGACATTTTCTCAAGAGCAATTCCTGAAAAAACACCAAAAGTAGTGCTGTAACACATAGCCTACGCTGTAATATGTTAAATGTATATTGAGGAACCATAATCACTACTACTGGATAATTGATAGGTACAGTAGTTAACTGAAGGGTTGTCCCAACTTGTTCAAATCATTATAATACTACTACTAATAATAGTTAAAGCAGTGTTCCTTATCAGTCCAGTATGTATGCAGGTATATGTGCTACATACAACCAGCCTTTCTTGGTATTGCTGGTTGTTGTACATATACCTGCATACATACCGGACAGTAGGTGGCAATGGTACTGTACACTGACTGTATATGGGGTGCAACAAACTTACCTGAGACTCCCTGTCTCTACCAGTCTGTCCCCAGTTCTGCTGTCTGTGTGCCATCTGCCCTAGCAGGGGCTAAAATCTGATATCAACTTTGAAGGGGACAATTACATGACATTTTCTCAAGAGCAATTCCTGAAAAAACACCAAAAGTAGTGCTGTAACACATAGCCTACGCTGTAATATGTTAAATGTATATTGAGGAACCATAATCACTACTACTGGATAATTGATAGGTACAGTAGTTAACTGAAGGGTTGTCCCAACTTGTTCAAATCATTATAATACTACTACTAATAATAGTTAAAGCAGTGTTCCTTATCAGTCCAGTATGTATGCAGGTATATGTACTTACAACCAGCCTTTCATCATTTATTTCAACGTGTTACAACGTGAAATCGCCTCTATTCCATTCAAACCGTAGAGGACCAAACTACATCTCCCATAATGCAACGCCAGCACAGGTGGCCAGCAAAGCTAATCGTCTACATCCAGAAAGGCTTGCTAGCTAGCAACAGCAGCACTTTTAGCACTCTGTAAACTATATTAATAACAACAATAAAACTCTGAAAGTTACATGTTTCAATAGTCTCACACTCCCTTATAACAATATCTACAGCATTAACCTTGGGATGTTTAATCTATTTCATGTTATGGACTTCTACAAAGGAGTAATCTGCAACACATACCCTTCTCTATGTGTTTTCTCGGACTGAGGAGAACTGGAGCTACACCATGGTGTTAGTCGGTGACACAAGCACCCAGATGAAATCAACCAATAAGAATGCTTGAATGATGAGATCCAACCAATAAGAATGCTTGAACATTAAATACACATTTCTTTAGAGGCAGGTGGAAACATAACCAACCTTGTTAACAGACGATAGCAAAAGTTCAATTTTTGACAACTCCACATAAATTGAATAGGTACTAGTTAGCTAGCTAGCTTGATAGTTAATGTTTGCTTTAGTTTGCGCGCCAGCTCTGCAAATTCAGCAAGTGTGTGTGTGAACGCTTCCAACGTTAACCTCAAGTCAATTAGTTTCATTAGTTAGCTAAACTAATGACCTACAGTGGATCAAACCATTGTGAGGCAAAGGGGTCGCTATCTTTTGAAACTTAAAAACGCGCTATTAGTGTCTATAATCAGCTTAAGTGCTTTCATTGCGTTCATTCATATTATTGAAATTACATAGATATGTTTACAGTGATATATTGGGGGGGGAATCATATTTTTCCCAGGATAGGGGGGTCGTGTCCCCCCTGGGATTTCTGCCTATGCACGTGATATCTCCTCACTCACGTGGTTGATTGAAGCACGAACTGATTTGTGTTGATGGCAATAACCATATAAATTCAAAGATGAAGAAGGAGGGATGACTAGAAACGATTCAGTTGACCGGTTTATGTGTGGATTAATTGTCGGAGTAGAGGAATTTGTGTAATTCAGGTAAAAAAATAACGCAATGTTTATATCACAGGACAAATTAGCTAGCAAGTTAACTAGCTAAATTGCCATACAAGTCTAGCTACCATCGCGTTTTTGTCCATTTGGGATCCTGTGTATGCGGTAGATTTTTTTGCCGTGTTTTCGTCCACTTGGGGAATGGGAGATACGGGTCCGGATTTTTTTTTGTTTGTTGTTTCCAGTGATGTGTGTCCTCCGAAGTTGGTGTAACTGCTCCAGTGTTTGGGTTAGGGGTTAGGTTTAGGGTTAGGGGGGTCAGGGTTAGGGGGTTAGGGTTCTAGGTTTGAATCGGTTGATCCACTTCCATCTCTGACACGTGGAAACCGGAGGGGGGAAGGGAGGGGGTGTACTCCACTCATATGCGCTTAGGGTTAGGGGGTTTGGGTTAGAGGGTTAGGTTTTGAATATAATTGTGTTTTGTTTCAACTGGTTAGGGTTAGGTTTCTAGTTTTGAGTCTGTTGATCCAGGGTTAGGGTTACGAGGGTTAGGGTTTCGAGGGTTAGGGTTTCGAGGGTTAGGGTTTCGAGGGTTAGGGTTTCGAGGGTTAGGGTTTCGAGGGTTAGGATTTCGAGGGTTAGGATTGCGGGTTAGGGTTTCGAGGGTTAGGGTTAGGTTTCTAGTTTCGAGTCTGTTGATCCAGGGTTAGGGTTACGAGGGTTAGGGTTACGGTTAGGGGGTTAGGGTTAGGTTTTGAATATAATTGTGTTTCGTTTCAACTGGTTAGGGTTAGGGTTAGGGGTTAGGGGGTTTTAGGGTTAGGGGGTTTTAGGGTTAGGGGGTTTAGGGATAGGGGTTTAGGGATAGGGGTTTAGGGATAGGGGTTAGGGTTAGGGGGGGGTAGGGTTAGGGTGTTGGGGTAGGGGTTAGTTTCTAGTTCTGAGTCGGTTGATCCACTTCTATCTCTGACACGTGGAAGCCTAAGGGGGGGTTAGAGGGTTAGGGGGTTAGAGATTAAGGGTTAGAGGGTTTTAGGGTTAGAGGGTTTTAGGGATAGGGGGTTAGGGATAGGGGTTTAGGGTTAGGGTTAGAGGGTTTTAGGGTTAGAGGGTTAGGGATAGGGGGTTAGGGATAGGGGTTTAGGGATAGGGGGTTAGGGATAGGGGTTTAGGGTTAGGGGTTTAGGGTTAGGTTCTAGTTTTGAGTCGGTTGATCCACTTCCATCTCTGACACGTGGAAGCCGAAGGGGGGGAAGGGAGGGGTGTGCACTCCACATCATATACGCGCGGGCCGGAGGGGTCCGGGCGCGGCCGGCCAAAGTAGTAGGCCCCACTTGTAGATTAACCCGTTGGTTGGGTTTAAAGACTGTCTGTCTGTAGGGTTAGGGTTAGGTATGGTTTTTAGAATGGTTAAGGTTGAGGTAAGAGTAAGGTATAGTTTTTTAGAATAGTTTTAGAATAGAATAGTTAAGCTTAGGGTTAGGTATAGTTTTTTAGAATGGTTAAGGTATAGGGTTAGGGTTAGGTAGGTCTGTCAACAGGTCCGGTCCTCGGTTGGTTGCCATGTGTCCATGTCGAGTGGTATGGTCATGATGTCTAGGTCTGCTTGTCAACGGAAGTGGAAAGCATAGTGCAACCTAGGAGTTTACTCTCTGTCGGATCCTTCTTTTTTAGCTCCACGTTGTCTATGTATTTACTTCCGTGTTCGTCAGTCTTTTGGCCCTGGATGTTTTCAATCATGTGTGTAATTAGGAGTTATTCCCTTCCAGGATCCTAACTCTGAATTAACACCTGTCTAGTCGAATCCAGCTGGTCTGTATGGGTATACTCGGCGTAGGATCAGGCAAAACCATTGAGTTGCGTACCTTGTGCAGGTCCGGACCTCAGTTGGTTGCCATGTGTCCCTGTCAAGTGGTTAGTGTTTAAACTACAAGTGGTTTGAGCAGACAAAAACCCAGAAGGCGAGCCCTCTCTATGGTTGTCATGCATCCGCCCTTAGAGTTCCGTCCTGTGTTTCGGTAGGTGTATGGAGGGTTTAGGATCAGGCAAATCTTCTCTGGTTTTCGTCTGCCAGTAGTTTGAACAGTTATGTTTAAAACATTGTATTCAGAGTGCAACCAATCATGATTTAGACCTTGTTTATGGAAAAGTGGTTATTTCTGTAGTTCAATGCTGCAACTTGCTGAAAATTGTCCACAGTGTTCCTATCATCTTGTTTGAACAGTTCTGTGAAAAATGTACTTCCAGAGTGCAATCAAACATGATTTAGACCTTGTTTATGGAAAAGTGGTTATTTCTGTTAGTTTATTTGCTGCAACTTGCTGAAAATTGTCCACAGTGTCCCTATCATCTAGTTTGAACAGTTACAGTGCCTTGCGAAAGTATTCGGCCCCCTTGAACTTTGCGACCTTTTGCCACATTTCAGGCTTCAAACATAAAGATATAAAACTGTATTTTTTTGTGAAGAATCAACAACAAGTGGGACACAATCATGAAGTGGAACGACATTTATTGGATATTTCAAACTTTTTTAACAAATCAAAAACTGAAAAATTGGGCATGCAAACTTATTCAGCCCCTTTACTTTCAGTGCAGCAAACTCTCTCCAGAAGTTCAGTGAGGATCTCTGAATGATCCAATGTTGACCTAAATGACTAAAGATGATAAATACAATCCACCGGTGTGTAATCAAGTCTCCGTATAAATGCACCTGCACTGTGATAGTCTCAGAGGTCCGTTAAAAGCGCAGAGAGCATCATGAAGAACAAGGAACACACCGGGCAGGTCCGAGATACTGTTGTGAAGAAGTTTAAAGCCGGATTTGGATACAAAAAGATTTCCCAAGCTTTAAACATCCCAAGAAGCACTGTGCAAGCGATAATATTGAAATGGAAGGAGTATCAGACCACTGCAAATCTACCAAGACCTGGCCGTCCCTCTAAACTTTCAGCTCATACAAGGAGAAGACTGATCAGAGATGCAGCCAAGAGGCCCATGATCACTCTGGATGAACTGCAGAGATCTACAGCTGAGGTGGGAGACTCTGTCCATACGACAACAATCAGTTGTATATTGCACAAATCTGGCCTTTATGGAAGAGTGGCAAGAAGAAAGCCATTTCTTAAAGATATCCATAAAAAGTGTCGTTTAAAGTTTGCCACAAGCCACCTGGGAGACACACCAAACATGTGGAAGAAGGTGCTCTGGTCAGATGAAACCAAAATTGAACTTTTTGCCAACAATGCAAAACGTTATGTTTGGCGTAAAAGCAACACAGAACACACCATCCCCACTGTCAAACATGGTGGTGGCAGCATCATGGTTTGGGCCTGCTTTTCTTCAGCAGGGACAGGGAAGATGGATAAAATTGATGGGAAGATGGATGGAGCCAAATACAGGACCATTCTGGAAGAAAACCTGATGGAGTCTGCAAAAGACCTGAGACTGGGACGGAGATTTGTCTTCCAACAAGACAATGATCCAAAACATAAAGCAAAATCTACAATGGAATGGTTCAAAAATAAACATATCCAGGTGTTAGAATGGCCAAATCAAAGTCCAGACCTGAATCCAATAGAGAATCTGTGGAAAGAACTGAAAACTGCTGTTCACAAATGCTCTCCATCCAACCTCAATGAGCTCGAGCTGTTTTGCAAGGAGGAATGGGAAAAAATGTCAGTCTCTCGATGTGCAAAACTGATAGAGACATACCCCAAGCGACTTACAGCTGTAATCGCAGCAAAAGGTGGCGCTTACAAGGGGGCTGAATAATTTTGCAAGCCCAATTTTTCAGTTTTTGATTTGTTAAAAAAGTTTGAAATATCCAATAAATGTCGTTCCACTTCATGATTGTGTCCCACTTGTTGTTGATTCTTCACAAAAAAATACAGTTTTATATCTTTATTTTTGAAGCCTGAAATGTGGCAAAAGGTTGCAAAGTTCAAGGGGGCCGAATACTTTCGCAAGGCACTGTACATACTGGACAGTAGGTGGCAATGGTACTGTACACTGACTGTATATGGGGTGCAACAAACTTACCTGAGACTCCCTGTCTCTGCCAGTCTGTCCCTGCATATCTGTCCCCAGTTCTGCTGTCTGTGTGCCATCTGCCCTAGCAGGGGCTAAAATCTGATATCAACTTAGAAGGGACAATTACATGACATTTTCTCAAGAGCAATTCCTGAAAAAACACCAAAAGTACACTGACTGTATATGGGGTGCAACAAACTTACCTGAGACTCCCTGTCTCTGCCAGTCTGTCCCTGCATATCTGTCCCCAGTTCTGCTGTCTGTGTGCCATCTGCCCTAGCAGGGGCTAAAATCTGATATCAACTTTGAAGGGGACAATTACATGACATTTTCTCAAGAGCAATTCCTGAAAAAACACCAAAAGTAGTGCTGTAACACATAGCCTACGCTGTAATATGTTAAATGTATATTGAGGAACCATAATCACTACTACTGGATAATTGATAGGTACAGTAGTTAACTGAAGGGTTGTCCCAACTTGTTCAAATCATTATAATACTACTACTAATAATAGTTAAAGCAGTGTTCCTTTTCAGTCCAGTATGTGTGCAGGTATATGTGCTTACAACCAGCCTTTCTTGGTATTGCTGGTTGTAGTACATATACCTGCATACATACTGGACAGTAGGTGGCAATGGTACTGTAAACTAACGGTATATGGGGTGCAACAAACTTACCTGAGACTCCCTGTCTCTGCCAGTCTGTCCCTGCATATCTGTCCCCAGTTCTGCTGTCTGTGTGCCATCTGCCCTAGCAGGGGCTAAAATCTGATATCAACTTTGAAGGGGACAATTACATGACATTTTCTCAAGAGCAATTCCTGAAAAAACACCAAAAGTAGTGCTGTAACACATAGCCTACGCTGTAATATGTTAAATGTATATTGAGGAACCATAATCACTACTACTGGATAATTGATAGGTACAGTAGTTAACTGAAGGGTTGTCCCAACTTGTTCAAATCATTATAATACTACTACTAATAATAGTTAAAGCAGTGTTCCTTATCAGTCCAGTATGTATGCAGGTATATGTACTTACAACCAGCCTTTCATCATTTATTTCAACGTGTTACAACGTGAAATCGCCTCTATTCCATTCAAACCGTAGAGGACCAAACTACATCTCCCATAATGCAACGCCAGCACAGGTGGCCAGCAAAGCTAATCGTCTACATCCAGAAAGGCTTGCTAGCTAGCAACAGCAGCACTTTTAGCACTCTGTAAACTATATTAATAACAACAATAAAACTCTGAAAGTTACATGTTTCAATAGTCTCACACTCCCTTATAACAATATCTACAGCATTAACCTTGGGATGTTTAATCTATTTCATGTTATGGACTTCTACAAAGGAGTAATCTGCAACACATACCCTTCTCTATGTGTTTTCTCGGACTGAGGAGAACTGGAGCTACACCATGGTGTTAGTCGGTGACACAAGCACCCAGATGAAATCAACCAATAAGAATGCTTGAATGATGAGATCCAACCAATAAGAATGCTTGAACATTAAATACACATTTCTTTAGAGGCAGGTGGAAACATAACCAACCTTGTTAACAGACGATAGCAAAAGTTCAATTTTTGACAACTCCACATAAATTGAATAGGTACTAGTTAGCTAGCTAGCTTGATAGTTAATGTTTGCTTTAGTTTGCGCGCCAGCTCTGCAAATTCAGCAAGTGTGTGTGTGAACGCTTCCAACGTTAACCTCAAGTCAATTAGTTTCATTAGTTAGCTAAACTAATGACCTACAGTGGATCAAACCATTGTGAGGCAAAGGGGTCGCTATCTTTTGAAACTTAAAAACGCGCTATTAGTGTCTATAATCAGCTTAAGTGCTTTCATTGCGTTCATTCATATTATTGAAATTACATAGATATGTTTACAGTGATATATTGGGGGGGAAATCATATTTTTCCCAGGATAGGGGGGTCGTGTCCCCCCTGGGATTTCTGCCTATGCACGTGATATCTCCTCACTCACGTGGTTGATTGAAGCACGAACTGATTTGTGTTGATGGCAATAACCATATAAATTCAAAGATGAAGAAGGAGGGATGACTAGAAACGATTCAGTTGACCGGTTTATGTGTGGATTAATTGTCGGAGTAGAGGAATTTGTGTAATTCAGGTAAAAAAATAACGTAATGTTTATATCACAGGACAAATTAGCTAGCAAGTTAACTAGCTAAATTGCCATACAAGTCTAGCTACCATCGCGTTTTTGTCCATTTGGGATCCTGTGTATGCGGTAGATTTTTTTGCCGTGTTTTCGTCCACTTGGGGAATGGGAGATACGGGTCCAGATTTTTTTTTGTTTGTTGTTTCCAGTGATGTGTGTCCTCCGAAGTTGGTGTAACTGCTCCAGTGTTTGGGTTAGAGGTTAGGGGTTAGGTTTAGGGTTAGGGGTGTCAGGGTTAGGGGGTTAGGGTTCTAGGTTTGAATCGGTTGATCCACTTCTATCTCTGACACGTGGAAACCGGAGGGGGGAAGGGAGGGGGTGTACTCCACTCATATGCGCTTAGGGTTAGGGGGTTTGGGTTAGAGGGTTAGGTTTTGAATATAATTGTGTTTTGTTTCAACTGGTTAGGGTTAGGTTTCTAGTTTTGAGTCTGTTGATCCAGGGTTAGGGTTTCGAGGGTTAGGGTTTCGAGGGTTAGGGTTTCGAGGGTTAGGGTTTCGAGGGTTAGGATTTCGAGGGTTAGGATTGAGGGTTAGGGTTTCGAGGGTTAGGGTTACGAGGGTTGGGGTTAGGTTTCTAGTTTTGAGTCTGTTGATCCAGGGTTAGGGTTACGGTTATGGGGTTAGGGTTAGGTTTTGAATATAATTGTGTTTCGTTTCAACTGGTTAGGGTTAGGGTTAGGGGTTAGGGTTAGAGGGTTAGGGGGTTTTAGGGTTAGGGGGTTTTAGGGTTAGGGGGTTTAGGGATAGGGGTTTAGGGATAGGGGTTTAGGGATAGGGGTTAGGGGGTTAGGGTTAGGGCGGGGTAGGGTTAGGGTGTTGGGGTAGGGGTTAGTTTCTAGTTCTGAGTCGGTTGATCCACTTCCATCTCTGACACGTGGAAGCCTAAGGGGGGTTTAGAGGGTTAGGGGGTTAGAGGTTAAGGGTTAGAGGGTTAGAGGGTTAGGGATAGGGGGTTAGGGATAGGGGTTTAGGGTTAGGGTTAGAGGGTTTTAGGGTTAGAGGGTTAGGGTTAGGGATAGGAGGTTAGGGATAGGGGTTTAGGGTTAGGGGTTTAGGGTTAGGTTCTAGTTTTGAGTCGGTTGATCCACTTCCATCTCTGACACGTGGAAGCCGAAGGGGGGGAAGGGAGGGGTGTGCACTCCACATCACATACGCGCGGGCCGGAGGGGTCCGGGCGCGGCCGGCCAAAGTAGTAGGCCCCACTTGTAGATTAACCCGTTGGTTGGGTTTAAAGACTGTCTGTCTGTAGGGTTAGGGTTAGGTATGGTTTTTAGAATGGTTAAGGTTGAGGTAAGAGTAAGGTATAGTTTTTTAGAATAGTTTTAGAATAGAATAGTTAAGCTTAGGGTTAGGTATAGTTTTTTAGAATGGTTAAGGTATAGGGTTAGGGTTAGGTAGGTCTGTCAACAGGTCCGGTCCTCGGTTGTTTGCCATGTGTCCATGTCGAGTGGTATGGTCATGATGTCTAGGTCTGCTTGTCAACGGAAGTGGAAAGCATAGTGCAACCTAGGAGTTTACTCTCTGTCGGATCCTTCTTTTTTAGCTCCACGTTGTCTATGTATTTACTTCCGTGTTCGTCAGTCTTTTGGCCCTGGATGTTTTCAATCATGTGTGTAATTAGGAGTTATTCCCTTCCAGGATCCTAACTCTGAATTAACACCTGTCTAGTCGAATCCAGCTGGTCTGTATGGGTATACTCGGCGTAGGATCAGGCAAAACCATTGAGTTGCGTACCTTGTGCAGGTCCGGACCTCAGTTGGTTGCCATGTGTCCCTGTCAAGTGGTTAGTGTTTAAACTACAAGTGGTTTGAGCAGACAAAAACCCAGAAGGCGAGCCCTCTCTATGGTTGTCATGCATCCGCCCTTAGAGTTCCGTCCTGTGTTTCGGTAGGTGTATGGAGGGTTTAGGATCAGGCAAATCTTCTCTGGTTTTCGTCTGCCAGTAGTTTGAACAGTTATGTTTAAAACATTGTATTCAGAGTGCAACCAATCATGATTTAGACCTTGTTTATGGAAAAGTGGTTATTTCTGTAGTTCAATTCTGCAACTTGCTGAAAATTGTCCACAGTGTTCCTATCATCTAGTTTGAACAGTTCTGTGAAAAATGTACTTCCAGAGTGCAATCAAACATGATTTAGACCTTGTTTATGGAAACGTGGTTATTTCTGTTAGTTTATTTGCTGCAACTTATTGAAAATTGTCCATAGTGTCCCTATCATCTAGTTTGAACAGTTCTGTGAAAAATGTACTTCCAGAGTGCAATCAAACATGATTTAGACCTTGTTTATGGAAAAGTGGTTATTTCTGTAGTTCAATTGCTGCCACTTGCTGAAAATTGTCCACAGTGTCCCTATCATCTTGTTTGAACAGTTCTGTGAAAAATGTACTTCCAGAGTGCAATCAAACATGATTTAGACCTTGTTTATGGAAAAGTGGTTATTTCTGTTAGTTTATTTGCTGCAACTTGCTGAAAATTGTCCACAGTGTCCCTATCATCTAGTTTGAACAGTTACAGTGCCTTGCGAAAGTATTCGGCCCCCTTGAACTTTGCGACCTTTTGCCACATTTCAGGCTTCAAACATAAAGATATAAAACTGTATTTTTTTGTGAAGAATCAACAACAAGTGGGACACAATCATGAAGCGGAATGACATTTATTGGATATTTCAAACTTTTTTAACAAATCAAAAACTGAAAAATTGGGCATGCAAACTTATTCAGCCCCTTTACTTTCAGTGCAGCAAACTCTCTCCAGAAGTTCAGTGAGGATCTCTGAATGATCCAATGTTGACCTAAATGACTAAAGATGATAAATACAATCCACCGGTGTGTAATCAAGTCTCCGTATAAATGCACCTGCACTGTGATAGTCTCAGAGGTCCGTTAAAAGCGCAGAGAGCATCATGAAGAACAAGGAACACACCGGGCAGGTCCGAGATACTGTTGTGAAGAAGTTTAAAGCCGGATTTGGATACAAAAAGATTTCCCAAGCTTTAAACATCCCAAGAAGCACTGTGCAAGCGATAATATTGAAATGGAAGGAGTATCAGACCACTGCAAATCTACCAAGACCTGGCCGTCCCTCTAAACTTTCAGCTCATACAAGGAGAAGACTGATCAGAGATGCAGCCAAGAGGCCCATGATCACTCTGGATGAACTGCAGAGATCTACAGCTGAGGTGGGAGACTCTGTCCATACGACAACAATCAGTTGTATATTGCACAAATCTGGCCTTTATGGAAGAGTGGCAAGAAGAAAGCCATTTCTTAAAGATATCCATAAAAAGTGTCGTTTAAAGTTTGCCACAAGCCACGTGGGAGACACACCAAACATGTGGAAGAAGGTGCTCTGGTCAGATGAAACCAAAATTGAACTTTTTGCCAACAATGCAAAACGTTATGTTTGGCGTAAAAGCAACACAGAACACACCATCCCCACTGTCAAACATGGTGGTGGCAGCATCATGGTTTGGGCCTGCTTTTCTTCAGCAGGGACAGGGAAGATGGATAAAATTGATGGGAAGATGGATGGAGCCAAATACAGGACCATTCTGGAAGAAAACCTGATGGAGTCTGCAAAAGACCTGAGACTGGGACGGAGATTTGTCTTCCAACAAGACAATGATCCAAAACATAAAGCAAAATCTACAATGGAATGGTTCAAAAATAAACATATCCAGGTGTTAGAATGGCCAAATCAAAGTCCAGACCTGAATCCAATAGAGAATCTGTGGAAAGAACTGAAAACTGCTGTTCACAAATGCTCTCCATCCAACCTCAATGAGCTCGAGCTGTTTTGCAAGGAGGAATGGGAAAAAATGTCAGTCTCTCGATGTGCAAAACTGATAGAGACATACCCCAAGCGACTTACAGCTGTAATCGCAGCAAAAGGTGGCGCTTACAAAGTATTAACTTGGTATGGAAAGGACAAGGCAGGGCAAGACAGGACAGGACAGGACAGGACAGGGCAGGGCAGGGCAGGGCAGGGCAGGACAGGACAGGACAGGACAAGGCAGGACAGGAAAAGACAAGGCAGGGCAGGGCAAGGCAGGGCAGGGCAGGGCAGGGCAGGGCAGGGCAGGGCAGGGCAGGACAAGACGACAGGACAAGGCAAGGCAGGGCAGGGCAAGGCAGGGCAGGGCAGGGCAAGGCAAGACAGGGCAGGACAAGACAGGACAAGACAAGACAGGACAAGGCAGGACAAGACAGGGCAGGACAAGACAGGGCAGGACAGGACAGGGCAGGACAAGACAGGGCAGGACAAGACAGGACAAGACAAGACAGGACAAGGCAGGACAAGACAGGGCAGGACAAGACAGGGCAGGACAGGACAGGGCAGGACAAGACAAGACAAGGCAGGGCAGGACAAGACAGGGCAGGACAAGACAAGACAGGACAGGGCAGGACAAGACAGGACAAGACAGGACAAGACAGGACAAGACAAGACAGGGCAGGACAAGACAAGACAAGGCAGGACAAGACAAGACAAGACAAGGCAGGACAAGACAAGACAGGGCAGGACAAGACAAGACAAGGCAGGACAAGACAAGACAGGGCAGGACAAGGCAAGACAAGACAGGGCAGGGCAGGGCAGGACAAGGCAGGACAGGACAGGACAGGGCAGGACAAGACAAGGCAGGAAAAGGCAGGGCAGGACAGGGCAGGACAAGACAGGGCAGGACAAGACAAGACAGGGCAGGACAGGGCAGGACAAGACAGGGCAGGACAAGACAGGACAAGACAGGACAGGGCAGGACAAGACAAGACAGGGCAGGGCAGGACAAGACAGGACAGGACAATACAAGACAAGGCAGGACAGGGCAGGACAAGACAAGACAAGGCAGGACAAGACAAGACAAGGCAAGACAAGA